>NC_050453.1:79695241-79905884 GCF_903995425.1 Onychomys torridus
AGGAAACTCTGTTTCTCCATCTGGTATACCCTTTAGGCTTATATATTTCTTCTAGGGAAACCTGACTGAAAAGAGCTATCATACACTACAACCTCCCCAACGTCGTTGATACTCTTGTGCTTTCAAAGGGACAGGCATTCTCTCTTAGGTTGTGTTTGCTTAACTTTGAGCAGCAGATTGGAGAAAAAACAAACACAAGAAAAACCTCTTATAAATGTCTGTAGAACAAAAATTAGCATATGAACCATTAATATGACATAAAGTGTGAAAAGTTAATTTTATTTTTCATAACAGATGATTACTATTTTAAAATACTCAAAAGACTAAGAAATAAAAGACAAAAATCACCCCATCTGTCAGAGCCCATGGTGACCCAAAGCTGTTCTCTCCAATTTCCTTGGGAGTGACAAAGGAACCCAAGGTAATGTGGAAACCAACAGGAAAATTAACTCATTACTAAAATGAGCTTCCCAATGAAAACAGTCCTCAAACAAGCTTTTGATAATAAGTAATAAGTTTGTGTTAAATTTCAGTACGAGCATGTGAGGGTGTGTCTGTTGGTTAAAGCGGCGCTGCTCGTGTCTGGCTGCTGCCCGCGGTGGCCATGCCGACAGAGAAGTGTGCTGGTTGGTAGAAGAATCACGAGCTGAAGAACCACAAGCCGTGGTTACCTTTTAGAGGTTATTGGGAGAGGAAGGGGGAGAGAGAGAAACAGAGAGAGAGAGGAAACAGAGAGACAGAGAGACCACATGGAGGGAAGATAGCAGAAAGAGCAACGGGACACACAGAGGGTCCGCCCACGTAATTAAGGATATAGTCCTTACATCCCAGACTTTCACTTATTATAAAAAAAAAAAAAAAAAAAAAAAAAGCAGGTAGATGGGAATAGGGGCATCGTTCCTCTCAAAAACTGCTTCCAGCTGATTTTTGGACTTTGGTTGACTCTTGGGCGAATGGAGAAGGGGAGTCTTCGAGGTAGTGGGATGCCATCTGTCATCCATTTGTTCTGGAGACATGTATCCCTCTTGGCTGTGGCTGTGAACCTTCTGTCTGACAAGATGCTGGTGACATAGAAAAAAAAGCTTAGAGAGAAAATAATCATTATTATTTTATGTTGGTAGATCCAGCCTGTCCAGATGGGTTTTAAAA
This sequence comes from Onychomys torridus, assembly GCF_903995425.1. NCBI lineage: Eukaryota > Metazoa > Chordata > Mammalia > Rodentia > Cricetidae > Onychomys > Onychomys torridus. The sequence goes on from NC_050453.1 coordinate 79,696,391, forward strand.
CATGTTAAGCTTTATCAGAGACAGATTATTTTAAAGCACCTGTTTCCTTTGGCATCCAGGAGACAGGTGATCAATTGTTAAAAGCATCTCACAGTAATAGATGTTTACATTAAAGTATTTTTGTAGCGCCCAGAAACTTTTGGCCCTGGGGGTATAAGTACCTTTTAGTTGTTACAGTTTCTTACTTGATGATCTTTGGACTCCAGCTCTGTGGTGATCCTGTATCATTGGCTGAACAGTGAGTTAGAACAGGGAACTGGGAAGGAAAAAAAAGCTTAAGGTACATGAGAATTTTTTTTTTTTTTTAATTAAGGACAAGGCAAAGATCAGGGCCCTGACTGTATGCACATGAGAAACACAAGCAGTAACTTTGAAGTGAGACAATGAGCTCTTATCTTAGTTGGAAATCTTTTTTCATTAAGTAACTCTGAAAGTACAATTAAATCTGGTGAGGTAAGTAAGGCTGTCCTCTGTACTCAACAATAGAAAGGAGAAGTGACATCCTAAAACTCCCAGGACTGAATCAGTGGCTCTGGTGTCCAGAAGGAAAGAAACAGATCGCTTCCCTGCTGCGTTCTTGGTTCCCTGCCATGTCTGTAGCCAAGCCTAGGTTTGCTGAAGGTCTTAGCTTGATGTACCCATGCATCTTGGCGCCTGGGGGCAGTCAACTGACTGGTCGTCTTTCTAGGCAGCACTTTTAAAAAAGGCTGTTGATGGCCTGGCAGGGCATTTGCTAACCTGTGTCCTTTTTCTCACTTAAAACAGGAACCCAATAGCTTTTGGGAGTCAGTGAGTGCCAGTATTTGACAATTTTGTTTTCAGGCTTTTATCTCTTCCCTGGCACACCTTAAATGCCACAGATGAGCCAGGTGGTGGTGGCACATGCCTTTAATCCTAGCACTTGGGAGGCAGAGGCAGGTGGATCTCTGTGAGTTCGAGGCCAGCCTGGTCTACCAAGTGAGTTCCAGGAAAGGCGCAAAGCTACACAGAGAAACCTTGTCTCGAAAAAAACAAAAACAAACAAACAAACAAACAAAAATGCCACAGATGACTCTTTTGCCCGTGGGGTCAGAAGCCTTGCTTGCCAGATGCTTAAGTTTTAGTAAGAGAGGTATGGGGAACAAGAGACAGATTTTACTCTGTGTCCTGAATTTTTTTTCCTGATGGTTGGTGGCTTATGAACAGCTTTTGGAAGATCTGCCAGTAGGCAGACTGTAAACCAATCCTTTTGGAAGAAGACTTGTCTGAGGCTATAAGCTGATTTTTTGGCTTCAGAGCCATCCTGACTACTGTAAACTTAATTGTATTGATCTTAGCCGCTTTCAGACCTGTCTGTGTTTCTTAAGGCAGTTGAAAATTAGTGGATGGAGCTAAGGTGAGTTAGGGCAAGAGTCTTAGAAGCCACCCAAGCCCGCCCTTTTGAGCCTGCCTACTGCCGGCAGAAGTCAGACAGAAAAGGTTGCAAGTGGCAGATTCAGAGGTGGGGAGGGAGAAGGGTTTAGAGCTTTAGCAGAAAGCTTGGAGACAAAGTAACTTATTTGTCCATTTGCTGGCAGAAGTTCCTGTGACTCTGTTATGCTGCCAGGTTTACCGGTGCCCGCCCCTATCAACCAATGTAGGAATAAATGTATCTGCCCCTTTGTCCCATGGCTGTAGCTGAGAGAAAAATAAAAAATTAAAATAACAAACCAGGATCAGACTTCAATCTTGGGCGTCCCCAAGAGTGGAGAGAGATCTAAAAATCAGCTCAAGTTAGTCATCCTCTTCGTCAAGGGATGGGAAGGGCTATGACTGTGCTACAGTTGGTCAACCCGGTAGACCCAAGATGACATTTTTCTCCTCATCAGGAGTGAAAATATGCCTGCCATTGCCAGCACAGCCCAAGGACAACCCCCGGGGTATCTGTCGCAAAGAATATAGCTCAGACTACAGTCACAAGAACGGCAGACTCACTGTGAAGAATCATGGCAGTATCAGTGGTGGTAGCTGTATAGGGGTCCAGCAGAGGTGAGGGACACGTGCGCGCTTGTGGTCTCACAATCTCACTGGACAGGGGAGGAGGCGGCAAGCAGCAGCAGTCAGCAGGTCCTCAGTGGTCTATCCAAGTAACGACACCAAATGTTAGTTAAATCCATGCTGCTCGTGGCTGGCCACCACCCATGGCAGCCATGCAGACAGAGGAGTGTGCTGGTTGGTGGAAGAATCACGAGCCAAAGAATCACAAGCCATGGTTACCTTATAGAGGATTATTGGGAGAGAAAGGGAGGGAGGGAGGAAGGGAGAGAGAGAGAGAGAGAGAGAGAGAGAGAGAGAAACTGAGAGTCAGAGAGACTGAGCAGAGGGAAGAGAGTGGAAAGAGAAAAGGGATGCACAGAGGGCTCACCCACTTTTTAGGCTGGGACACCATCACAGGCTGATGATGTAATTAAGGACATAGTCCTTACAGTGTCCATATGTGTTTGCATGTTCATAGATCCAGCTTTTGTAGTTCCTGAAGATCCTACAACTTGGAGGACCCTTTATTAAAAATGCCTTTAGTCCCAGCACTGGAGAAACAGAGGCAGATGGATCTCTGTGAGTTTGAGGCCAACCTGGTCTACAGAGCAAGATCCAGGACAGGCACCCAAACTACACAGAGAAACCCTGTCTTGAAAAACCAATAATAATAATAATAATAATAATAATAATAATAATAAATTAAATAAAAGTCAGTCAGAAAGAAATCTAGATGGTCATATCAATCATACATTTCCATTCACACATAGGAAACAGATTTTGTGAAAGAAAGATAGAAAAATAGGACTGTAACCAGGTGGGAGAGCCCCACACACCTCAGGCTGTGGCATTGTGCCAGCAGCCACAGGAAAATGAACCCAAGCCATGGGTTAATGGCAGTGGTGAAGGCAGGGAACCAAAGGCACATTTTTCCACAATGAGGTATAAGGCCAAGCAGGCTGACCTCTTTTGTCCCAGAGGGTCAGCAAGGGCCAATGATAGAGGGCAGAGGCCATCTCCATACGCTGTTACATAGGGACAGGGGCCAAAGGGCCATGAGCCTGAAAGACACGAGGTACCTTATGCGGGCCACAGGAATATATCATAAGAACTCAGCTGGTTATGGCAAAGTCACTACCTGGAGGGATCAGGGAATTCCTCCAGAGGAAGCCAAATTCCAAGGAATTTTTTTGGTGTTATTTAATTTGTTATATATCAGCTGTATTCTGTTATGAAAATCTTCTGTACCTTCATAATTTTCCCAATTAACTTTTCCCTAAGAAGGGCTAACAGTGTGGACTGATCACTCTCTCGACATACACATTCCAGGTATTTGGAGAACAGCCTCAGGAAAGGCTTTCCTGGAATCAGATATCTCCCTTAGCCACTTTCAAGGACTAACAGTAATACCAAGTCTCCTGATTTAAGGTAAATTCCACAAGGAGATACTACCTAGGTCTGGTGGACATTAAGTAATAGCTTTACACAATTTGTCTCAGACCCTCCTTTCTTACAGCCTTACTAACTTTATAGACCTTTAACTCCTTACTTAACCACTTCTAAAAATATTTAGATAACTTTCTGTGATGACAGCTATGCTCAGTCAGAACCACAGTTCAAGCCTCCTTATAATTATTATCATTGGCAGCATCCGGCCAAGTCCATCCCCAGATGGAGGAAAGTACCTTATCAGAGATACCTCTGTACCAGGCTACCTGTTTGAGAAGGCCTGGCAGATGTGCCAATTAAGCTTAACTGCCCTGTTTCCCAAATCTTACCTCCAATTCCAGATGTCCCTTTAACTATCACCAGAGCCATCTACTTGTACATAGGTTGCCTAGCGACTGAGCACACTTTCCCCCACCATGCAGAAAAATGGCAGATAGCTCAGACAGATTGGAGCCACAGGAAAAAAGAAGGCAGTTTTATTTTCTCCCATTGACCTAGCAACTTAAAGATTCTTAACATTTTCTACTAATCACGTTTAAGACTATAGTTGAGCACATAAGAAAGACCCCTCTTCTTAGATATTATCCGAATTTAGCCTTTAGTTAATTCATTTCCCCGTTGGTCACTTCCCTTTGGGGTTGCAAATGATAATGAATGGTTATTGCCTCTCTATGTGATTTTTATCACTCCTCTGTTTGACCCCGGAAGCCTGACTTTGCACTGCCAAGGGAATACTGCTTGTAAGTGTATGTATACATATGTATATACCAGGACTCCCAGGGCAAGGGGGGATGGAGAAAAGAAAAGAGAATGGAATAACTCAGTGGGTAAGAACTTGAGAGGAACAAACTGAGATGAGGAAGAACTAGGTTGAAGAGCTAGAAGAGAGTACTAGAGGAATGAGATGGAAAATGAGGAAGAGCCACATGGGGAAGAACAAGATGAGGAAGAATGAGATGAGGAGAGAGAAGGAGAGATGGGAGAGGAGATGATATGGGAAAGAACTAGATGGATGGGAGAGAACCTAGAAGGGGCAGAACTAGATGAAGGAATTAAGATAGACCCTAGAGGTGACCACAGATGAGTGCAGAGAGAAATCAGACAAGAAAGGAGCTAAATATGGGAGCAGAATATGAGCTTGTAACTGACACAGAATAATAAAGTGTATGGACTAAGGAGTTTCGTGTACACAGATTCATTTCTTTTCATCAAAGATTAATTATCAGCTGGTTGTAGATTCTTCCTGGACCCTGGGAGGAGACTATCGAGGGGCTGGACCCCCATAGTCCCTGATAGGTACCAGCAAGTGAACTTAGAAGAATCTGACCTCCAGCATCCCAGAGAGTCAGCGAGGATATGAGCACACATCATCTTCATGTGCTGTCACCTAGGGACGGGGGCCAAGGAGCTTAGAGCCTGAAAGACATGTGGTACCAGTGAGTGAAATGAGAGGAATCCTCACTTGTGGAAAAATGGCCAGAAGGGAAGGGAGGAATCTTACTGATCAAGTAAGGTGAAGAGTCTCTGATGGTGGTGCTCCACCCAAAAAATTGGTGGGTGGTACAGTATCCAAGAGCTCCTCAGACTGCCGGTGGGAAGGAGAAAGCAGTGGGATTGCCTGGTGACATTGGGTGCCAATATTATGAATTATTGTGTGGAGAGAGGGGGGAACCATGAGGGTATCCCACGCATGCAGGGAAACATGCTGGGCAGATGCACACCATGCAGGCATGGTGGCAGTGGCCAGTAATTCATAACCCCAATGCTGCATCCATGTGCAGAGTTTATTATAATACAGAGATGAAGAGAAAGATAGGAAAGAGCCAGGTGGGTGGTGGTGGTGCATGCCTGTAATCCCAGAACTCAGGAGAAAGAGGCAGGTGGATCTCTGTAAGTTCGAGGCCAGCCTGGGCTACAGAGCTGGTCCAGGACAGGCTCCAAACTAGAGAAACCCTGTCTCAAAAAAAAAAAAAAAAAAACAAGAAAGAAAGATAGGAAAGAGAGACAGAGAGAAAGAAAGAGAAGGAGAGAGGTGTATGTACCTCATGGAGGGAAGGAAGAGAGCAGAAGAGAGAGAGGAAGGGGAGGAGTCTTTTTCCTTAGAATGAGGCTTTTTATGTCAGGATGCAGGTAGCACCAAGGGGTAGGACTTCAAGGGGTGAACCAGAATGTTAACAAGTTGTTCTTCTCCTTTTCTTTCTTTCTTTTTTTTAAATGACATTTATTTCTTTTGTGTGTATGTGCACACATGCATGTGTGCCATAGAGCAAACTTGTAGAGGTCAGAGGACAACTTTTGAAAGTTGGTTTTCACCTTCTACCATGTGGATCTTGGGGATGGAACTCAGGTTGTCAGGCCTGCTGAGCCATCTTGTCAACCTTATACTCCCCCCTCCCCATGCACAAGATCTTGGTGCTTAGCCCAGGCTGGCCTATAGCCAGAGAGCTTCCTGCTTCAAACTCCCGAGTGCTGAGCTTGCATACCCTCACATTTGAGGATTTTTCAAATATTTCTATAACTTGCCCAAAGAGACTATATATTAAAAAAATGAATTGTGACTATTGGTTGTTTTTTGTTTGTTTGTTTTTTGTTTGTATCACACCAAATGAAGGTGTGTGTGTGTAGGAGTGGGTGTGTGTCTGAGACAGGGTCTGACTATCTCACAGAGATCCACCTACCTGTGCCTCCTGAGAATTAAAGGAGGCACTACCATTCTCTGCAAAGAAAAGAGAGTTTAAATAGAGGTAATATATAGGCCTTTGGGGCTGTTTAATAATTTACCTGCTAGAACAATGGGAAGATTTTAATTTAATGCTCATTTGACTCACAGAGAGCTGCCTGGCTCTGCCTCCTGAGTGCTGGATTAAAGATGTGCACCATCACCGTCTGGCCTGACTTTTTTTTTTTTTTTTCTTTAGATATTTTTTTTTTTCAGTTTTTATTATCAGTGTTGGGTCCAGATTGTGACCCTCAAAGAGACCACTAAAGATGAGCATTCCAGAATGCAAAAGCAAGGTTTAATTCCGGATATCCAAAAGCAATACAAGCCTAGGCAGGGACTTCATCCAACAGATCCGATGCAGTGGAGACTGGAGGAAGTGGCCGCCTCTGTGCAAGCTCAGTTTTTAAAGAAAAAAATCACAAGGTTACATTATTTAGGGGTGCTAGTATGGGTACAATTCTCATTGGCTCGCTTCTAGGGACTTTCTAGAAATCATGGCTTACTCTTATTTCTAAGGGGGTGGTTGTCCGTCACCATTTCTCATTGGCTGCCACACTATGTAGATGAGGGTTGGGACATTCTGTGGTCAAACAGTTACCTGGGGAACCAGGGAAAGGACATTACATAGTCTGGCAGTCATTACCTAGTGAATACCTTGTGACTCTGCACTTTTACACTTCCTGGTTTCTGGAATCTGAACTGACTGGTTTCAGTAACTCATGGCCTATTCCAGTAACTCATGGTCTGTTCCAGTAACTCATGGCTATTAGTTATTTGGCACTCTTACTCCGCAAGGAACAATCCTGAACCTGACAAATCCACAGAAGAGCTGTTTATTAATATAGGATAGAAGAGACGTGACAGGCCTATGGGGAAAGATACATGTGGTCGAGAAAAAAGGAAGAGAGGAGAAGAGACCGGTGCAAGAATGGCGGCAGCTTTTAAAGAGTGGGCCGCATACAGGACCGAATGTGACTACTCCATGCATGTGTGTAGATTACATGGCTCTGTGTGCTTTACGCAACCATGCAAAGCCATGGAGTCCTAGTCATGTGAGATGTTTTGACCCAGAAATGGCTATTTTGAACTGAAAATAACTAGGCGGTCCACTGGGCAAGCCCAACCGTGTGAGAATGTTGTGACTTCCTATCAATGGCCTGTACCTAAAAGGAGAAATATTAGGCCTTAGTTTTAGGTGAAAGCATTTTGGTTTCACAATCAGGAGTGGCTGAAATTAAAAATAAGTAATAATACTGACTGGCTTTTAAATGCTTCAATTTATCTGTTCCTTATTTGCTCAGTTTATTTTCAAAAAAATTAAAAAACTCAATAAGAACATAGTCAAGCACCATATTGGTAGGGGCCATCACATGATCAAGGCACCATCTTAAATAAGGGAAATCATGTGATCAAGGTGCTATCTTAAATAACGGCAACCATGTGGTTTAGCCACCTTCTTGGCTAAGGTCAAAACAGGCAGGTTATATTACCTCACCATCATCTTTACTAAGGGCAGCATGGGTGGGGTACCTGGCACTCAAGCCATTGTTATGGAGGGAGGTTAGGAAATTGCCTCCCACAACACATTGTTTCATCATTGTTTTATGGGCTGATGAAAAGTCTTCTGGCCTTGGCCGGGAGTTCCCCAGTTGCCTCTCTCAGGTTCCAGCTATCTGGGTGGGGCAGAGGTCCAGTTGAGGCCTGTGGTTTGTTTCTCCTCAGCCACTCATGTGGGTGGGGTCCAGAGATGTATGTGGTGCCCTCCAGGGCATCAGCAGAACCACATGCAGGTGGTATCATTATATTAAGATTTTTAAATTTCAGATTTTAACATTAATACAGTTCTGATACACGTTGGGTCACAAGCTCGGGATTTTACATTTTCTTTGGCTACTCATTACCTGCTTTTCCATTGCCCCGGCCAGCAGGGTCTTCACAGGGACCTGGAGGGAGGGCCAGCAAATGAGAGGGACAAGAGACACAAAGAATGAGAGTAAGACAGGATGTCTGATCAAGCTCCAACATTTTATTTTCCTATTAAGGCATATATAGGTGGGGCAAAGGGGAGCGCAAGCAGGGAGGAGACTTTAATCATGGGTTGTTCAGCCAACAGGGAATGTTGCTATGAGCTTTATCTATTCTTGCCTAATTGCCTAACAGCAGTGTGGTCACCTGATTTCTGAGAAGAGGTTCTGGTGCTATGGAGATTTAAGCAAGGCCTAGATCTAGGAAAAGAGGAAAGAAGACCAAATATGGTGGCATGTGTGTCAAAGTTCACTTAGGCTTATGGCTCCCATCATTCCATGATTTGGATTTCAGTACTGATTGATAATACTAATTTATGTATGTATAACATTTTTTTCCTCACTTGTCTATTCCTAAGGATGGTTTTTGTTTTTTTTTTCTCACTCCAGGTGTTGGGACTCCTGCTCTTCTCAATTACTAAGACCAAGGGTCAAAAGGCTACAAATAAATTCATAAATTTTAACTCCCGTCTCTAGTCTATATTTAAGCAGGCTGGCAGAACCATTGAAGCAGCAGTGTGGACACAACCTGCAGTGCTTTCCCTGCTATAAATGTCAGCAGATATTCTTGTCTATGTGATGTGGACCAGCCCAGCCAAACATAATTGTTCCCTGCCTCTACAGCCAGGTCAGATGACCACATGCCTGGGTTTCCTCCTTATCTTTAACTAGTCAGAGTCCTCCTGACCACCTATGGCCTGTTTCAGCTTGAAGCAGCTATGGAGAATAAATCTTCCTGTGCTCCCTGTTCCCAAGAAAAGCGGAGGAGTAGGTTAGGATGGAAACCCTGGCAACAAGTCCAGCAAGAGGGTCCTTTTCTTTTTCTCAGAGTTGGGTTGCACCCTGACTCACAAGCCACTTTTTTCCTGTTCCCATTTCACTTTGGGATCTTTCCCCTGTCACTCTACTTTGCCTTCTCAAAAGACAGTTTAAGAAATAATTATTTTAGCCAGGCGGTGGTGGTACAGATCTTTAATCCCAGCATTCAACACGCAGAGGCAGGTGGATCTCTGTGAGTTTTGGCACAAAGCTACACAGAGAAACCATGTCTCAAAAAAAAGAAAAAATTATTTCTATATAAGTCATTCAGGATTATAATCTTGCTGTACTCAAAGACCAGAACTACAGTTACAGGGCCTTAAAAATGATAATAGACTCAGATATCACTGCCAACAGCTTAAAGAATGTCTGTCCTTACTCAAGGTCTATTCAGGCTTAAGAATGTGAACCTCCTGGTCCTTGCTAACTTCATTGTGCTGTAACTAACTGGAAAAACTGTATATTCAGATTTAAGTCATATATATATGCTTTCAAAGTTATGAATACATCTAACAGATTTTGTTCCCCCAGTCCTCAAACATCTGTAGAGATCTGAAAATATGGTATTTAATATAAAAGCCCTTTTATGTTATAGAGACATGTCAGCTCCTGGCAGAATCCTGTATCTCCTCCAAGATAGATAGCTGCAGAAGAACTTTCACCCAGAAGCTCATGACAAGGCTGGCCATGCAGCAAAAAGCTGAGATCCTGTCCAGACTGTGAATAAGTGGAACAACAGAGGACTGATTGCCCAATACTGCAGTCAAGGTAGGTCAGTCTCACTAAACTTTACTCCATAGTGGGGGGGAAAATCTGTTAGATCTTTTGGGCCTATCAGCTGAACAAGTACTGCCTTTGGGGCTTCTGCCCCACCCCCTCAATGACCAGAGAGACTTGGGATTGCTGCCTAGGTAGCTAGAAAGCTGTCTCACTTCTTAAATTTGTCCTTCTCAGATCTGATGATGTTTGATGATTAGGGTATCAGTGTAACAGCCCCAATCCCAAGATTATATATATATATATATATATGCTCTCCAATTACAGACATGAATGCCTCATTCACAGAGTTCATGGTACAGGATAGACTGATTTCAGATATAACTCCAGAGGTTCAAAGTTTTAATAATGATAAATGCAGCTTTGATAAACTAATAGGACATTGACTACAAAGAGTTCTTAAGAGTCCTTAAATGGATTTTTAACCCTTTTGCCATGATGTAAATCCATTTCAGCTGTCTCATAGATACCTATAGGCTCCTGGGAAAAGTTTTGCTACTGCATCAAGAAATCTGGTCTGATGAAAACTAACAATCTCCAGAGACCATTTCTGACCCCACCTATTTTTCGAGCATATTTTGCAGATTCATTGTTCCTGCCTGACCTCCAGAGAAACAGCAGATGCCATGGCTTCTGTACTCCTGATTTGGTGTGCCATCCCATCCCCACCCCACAAGTTCCTGGAACACCACTGCTGCAACCTACCTCCTCAGCTCCCTCAAGGAACGTTCCTGAGGTCTTCCTTCAGCTGTGTGTGACTGCCAGCTCCCCCCCTGCCCAATTCGCCCCTTGTCAGCTTGAAGTACCTTCAAGAATTCAGCACCCTTGTTCCCCCACTTGCTCCCATAACTCACCTCTTTTTATAACAATCAAAATGGAGGAATGTTAATATTCTGTTCCACCCCTTGGTGCTGTCCTGCATCCTGATGGAAAAGCCTCATTCTAAGGAAAAAAATCCTCCCCTTCCCCTCTCCCTTTCACTTTTCCTCCCTGAGTGCTGGGATTAAAACCATAGGCTCAGCCCCTTGTCAGGGTCTCAAGTATTCCAAGCTGGTCTCAAGCTCACAATGTAGCCAACCTTGGACTCCTGATTCTCCTGCCTCTATCTCCCAAGGGCTGGAACTACAGGCATGCATAATCCTTCCTAGTTTCTGCAGTGCTTGGGATCTAATCTAAGGCTTTGGGCATGGTAGGCAAGTACCCTACCAGCTGAGCTACATCTCAGTCTTAAGGATTCCTTTCTTAAAACAATGGAACACTCAAGCTGGATGTGTGGTACACACTTTTAATCCCAGCACTTGGGGGACAGAGTCAGGAGGATCTGAGTTTGAGGCCAGCCTGATCTATATATTGAGTTCCAGGACAGCCAGAGCTGCATGTGAGATCCTGGGGGCTGGGAGGTGGGGAAAAAATGGGAGGGAAGAGATGGGGAATGGGGACAGGACACTAACTCCTGGCCTAAGGTAAACTCTAACTTTTCAAATGGAATTAAAAAATTTGTTTTTGAGAGGAACTAGGCTAGAAATATGTCATGGAGAAATAACTTGAAAAGCAATTCCAGCTGGGTGTAGTTTCACATGTCTGTAATCCTAGCACTCCAGAGGCTGATGCAAGAGGACTGAAAGTTCAAAGACAACCTCAGAAAGGAAGATCTAAAATGCTGAAATCACTAAGTGAAGCAGGAAAAGTGACACTAAGTAGAGTGTTTGTGCATATAAATAGATAAAATTGAGTTGAAAATACATTGTGAATTAAAGACTGTGTTTAGGAGCTGGAGATACGGCTCAGTGTTTAAGAGCACTTGTTGCTCTTCTAAAGAATCCAAATTTGGTTCTGGCTTTAATGCTGGTGGCTAGCAACTGCCTGTAACTTCAGTCAATACCTTCTTATGCAGGCACCTGTGTGCGTGTGCAAAATACACACATACAATCACAGAATCAAAAAAACAAAAAACCAAGATTGGCTTTAGAGTGATATGGTAGCAAAGTCAAGTTCCCTACATGGAATTTTAGTTTTAAGTAGAGGCTGGGGTCTGGGAATCTAGCTCCTTTGGTAGAATGCTTGCCTGGCATGTACAAAGCCCTGGGTTCCATTCCCAACACCGCAAAGCCATCATAGTAGTACACATCCGCAATCCCAGCACTTGGAAGGTAGAAGCAGGAATATCAGAAATTCAAAACCTTGAATTCAATCCTTATCTACACATCAAGTTTGAAGCTAGCAGGGGATACAGGAGACTATGTTTTAAAGAAAAAAAGTAATGGTATAAATCCTGAAATAATCGTATACTTCTGGCAATCTGTAAATGACAGATCCTGCTTTTTTTTTTAGGAATGGTCTTAATGCTCAAGTGCCATCAATCACTAATTAAGAATGCTGGAAAGGCTTGCCTGCTTACACCCCTATCTTATGGAGGCATTTTCTCAATTGAGGTTTTTCTCCTCAGACGAGTGTAGTTTGTGTCAAGTAGTCATAAAACTAGCCAGAACTTAATTTACATAAAACATCTTGGCCTCATTTTGAAGTAATTGTCCCACCACCCCATTTCTATCCCAACTTCAGAGTCATCAGGTCCCATCCAGAAAGCTTTTGTGTCTTTCCTTTTCCATTGCTAATAACAATACATCAGCCAAGTTTGTCCCACTGTAACAAGGGCTTGTCATTTTAACTGGGGAACCATTGAGAGTACTCAATTCCCCATTCTTTTGGATGAGAATAGTAAGTACCACTTCATAGAGTAGTTCTCATTAAACCAGTTAGGACCCAGGAAGATGCACCCATACGACAATTGTCAGTAACTATCCTCTCCTCCTTCCAGGGGCACCAAGCACAACTTTGTGCAGGTATACATGCATGCAGAGTTCCCACAGATACAAAAACAGGGCCATCACTGTCCGTTTATCATCACAGTGCTGCACTGAGCAATCACATTAGACCATTGTGTCGTGAGAATACTCAAATGTGACATATGGCTCATTTTCGTGTCACCAAGTTCATAGAATTCAAGGCATTGTCATGTGGCATTGTCATTTGATACGACAGGGTTCTTTTGTGATGTCCCATAGACAATAGAATGTTCACTGACAGTGTGGTGCTCCACATGTGCTACTCTATGGCAGTGAGTTTGAGATTAGCCTGGTCTACAGAGCAAGTTCCAGGACAGGCTCCAAAGCCACAGAGAAATCCTGTCTCAAAAAATTCAACCAACCCCTCATGGTCATGGTGTCTCTTCACAGCAACCCCAAACATTATCTAAAAACCACTTCATAGGGTTGAGGATACAGCTCAGTGGTTAAGAGTGAAGAGGACATAGATACAATCCTCAGTGAGAGGAGAGGGAAAATGTCAGGTAAGGTGGTATATACCCAGTGACAGATGTAGGGGGATCATAGAGAGCCTGGGAAACATGACTCTTTCAACAAATTAATAGGGCTGGGAAGATAGCACAGTAAAGTGCTTTTTGTCACACAAGCACAGGATGTAAGATGGATATAGAAGAACCAGGCTTGGTGGTACACCTCTGGACAGAGAAAAGAGATCTCAGGGGTTGCTGGCTAGCTCTGTGAGAACCTGTCTCAAAAGGGTTGTTGTTCTAATTTCCATACACGTGTCACAGCCTGCGTGTGCTCCTTCCTCCTCAGACACATTACACAGTAAGGTAAAGTAATTGAAGTAGTTTAGATTACATACAAAAGACATCATAGGCATTTAAGCCATGACATTCTGCCTTGATTCTAAGTTATATTCATTAGCTTAAACAAACATTAGGAAACTAGTCTGGAGCTAAAGCTAAGTACTAAAGTCTTAAGTGTCTGCTGGTGAATGGGAAAGGCTCTCATACTCAGAATGTGTTCACCTAGGTCCTGAACTCAACGCCAGGCCATCAAGGTACTCTCGTGTTATGGTCTGGAGTCAGGTTTACTAAGCATCCTATCTTAAGCTGGGAAGTGGTGATGAATGCATTTATTCTCAGCACTTGGAAGGCACAGGCAGGAAGATCTTGAGGCAGTTTGAAGCCAGGCTGATCTACAGAGCAAGTTCTAGGACAGCCAGGGCTACACAAAGAAACAGTCTTGAAAAAGAAAACAAAACAGAGGCCTATCTCAATGAGTAAGGGACAGTGATAGAAGACACTGGACCTCTGGGCTTGTGTACTCTCACACCCAAGTATGTAAGCTCACACCCCACACCTGGATGAAAAGAATGTTCAACAGTGACTGACAGGTATATTCAACAAACCTGCGCTGGCAATACAAAAGCACAGAAGGGGCACAGAAACAAAAGCAGGTGATGGACAAATTTCTCCCCAGCCTCCCCCAGTTCTTAGGTTCTCTTGTACACAGATAAATTATAGAAAAGTTTGGTCACTGTTTGAATCTTGAATGTAACTGCTGAAACTGATCTGTCAAACCTTCATTAACTCACCTGTAATTATGGGTGAAAACAAATTATTCCAGTTCCTCATAGCACTTGTGTAAATCTGTATTAACACTTGGGACCTCTTCTCCCACTCCTTACATGTATTTAACTTCCAGTTTTAGAGGCCTGACATACTCTTTTGGGTTTATGTGCAGAAATACCACACAGACAGTCACACAGCACTGGTGGGGTCTCAAAGGCTGCTGTAACATAATACAGGCAGAGCAAGCTAAGGGAGCTGTGAAGCCCCAATACAAACTCAGGACAGGACAGGACAGGGTAAAACAGCCAAGTTCCTGAAGGCTTTTCTCACTGGCACGGACAGTCTCATCAGTGGCTTGCACGTCACTGCACCTAGTAAAATATAGACCTTTATAACCAAATCCCATCTGCCTGAAGATGTACACAGAGAATGCTTTCACGATCACTGGTTGCTCTTCCTCTTTCTTGGTCTTTTTTCCCCAGAGCGTGAAGGTGTTGGAGTCTTTTGCCCCTCTTCGTTCACTGTGGACACAGGCTGTTTGAAAATGATTTCATTATCTTTATCGTCATTGATTTCAATCACCTGTGATTTTCGTCTCTCCAAAAATGTTGGTGTACAAATTGGTGTGGGACCCTGAAACCAACAAGTACATTACAGTCCAAGACTGAGAACAGGCATCTAGAACCACTACCCAACGTCACTGACTTCCTAGCTTTTATCTATCAGGAATGACCACCCAACACCACCACTATCCTCCTAATTTTAAGTTGTACCATGTGATCTATTTTCAGCCTGTTTTTACTTCAACTGACACAATTGAAGACGGTAAATAGTTTAGGAGCTTACCAAACTTAGTATGCAAATTTACTGACTGGATATACTTTATTATAAGATACTAGATACAAAGTTGTTAAGTCACTAGTTAGGGATCTACTAAAATGTCACAAGATTCAATCTGGTATCTAGTCAAATTGATGGTTTGTTTGTAAACTCAGCTTTCAGGAGGCAGGGACAGGAAGATCAGAAATTAGGCTAGCCTGGGCCACAATGTGAACTGGAGGCTTACCTGGACTACATGACATGAGTTCCTGTGTCAAATAATCAAAAACAGAAAACCTCAAATACTCTGCCCTGCTGAACGGAACAGCAGAGACTGATTTTCCTCTTCAAAACTCTGTCTACAGTAACTGGCTCCCAGAACATGAGGCACACTCACCTCGCTGTCCACAGACTTCTTAGACTTCTTAGACCTCCTACGAATTCTTGTGGTAATTCTCCTCATCTTCTCCTTTCTCCTAGGTACACCTAAAAGCCTTTCTCTTGGGGTAGGCGAAACCTGAAAACAGAGGCTAGGAATTATGCAATTTGCATATTTCTCAGCTACATGCACATGCTATAGTTGTATGCCCATCTTTAACTTAGTTCATGCAACCAGGGAAACGGCTTTGCTGTAATCCCAGCCAAGATTACACATCACACCCTGTCCCCAGAACGCCTCTGTGACTGTTAAAGACTGGGACAAAGAGGTAACAGACACCTAGCTTCTGAAAGTCTAAAGCCTGGAATAGATACCTTCTTTCTCCAACTATGTGTTCTGGAAGAAGGCTGATAGGTTCTAGGGAAGATGGAAACATTCTCAAGATTCAGCCAAAAGAAGAGGAAAGTCCTTCCAAAAACTTAGGTGCAGCCATTATGACCTACATTCTTGTTTGTTTTATGGTGGAAAGATACCTGATACTTCCCACTGTAATGGAGGAAAAGTCCAGCCACTGACTTCCTGACTAGCAAAGGACTTAGCCAGAGAAACACCCCTGCTGAGTCACTTCTTATTCTCTGGGTTGCGGTAGTCCAACCTACACACTCTCGAAAAATGTTGCTGAACTGATGCTCAACTGACTCCTTCTGATTTTGACTTTATGACTATTTCCAATTTCAAAGAACATGAAGCCGAATCGGAACTAGAATGGCATACCACTGAAGATCACGGTGCTAGAGAGATGGCTCAGCACTGCCTGCTCTTCCAGAGGGCCTAGGTTCAATTTCCAGTACCCATATGGTGGCTCTCAAGCCTGCAGAAGGGTCCTGGTGTCCTGCTCCATCACTGTTTTATTTCCCTAAGACAAAGTCTCTCACTGAACCCAAAGCTAGGTTGGCGGCCAGCTTCATGTGTACACATCCCTCCTCTCCCTAGGGTTGCAAACATGTACAGTAGTACATGAACACACAGGTAGGCCTGGAATTATGTAGGTGGTGGGATCTGAACTCTGGTCCTCTTATTTGCATAGCAAGCACTCTTTCTCACTGACCCATCTCTCCACCCAATTTTAAGCCTAAAAAAAAAAAAACAAAAAAACCATAATGCAGGGTTGGGGATTTAGCTCAGTGGTAGAGCGCTTGCCTAGCAAGTGCAAGGCCCTGGGTTCGGTCCTCAGCTCTAACCCCAAAAAAAAAAGAATCCATAATACAGCTGGGTGGTGGTGCGGCACAGGCCTTTAACCCCAGCACTCGAGGCAGAGCCAGGCAGATCTTTGTGAGTTCGAAGCCAGCATTGTCTACAGAGCAAGATCTAGGAAAGGCACAAAGTTACACAGAGAAACCCTGTCTCGAAAAACCAAAAAAAAAAAAGGAGAGAGAGAATATCCATAATGCAGCCCAGTGGTGGTGGTGCACACCTTTAATCCCAGCACTTGGAAGGCAGAGCCAGGCAGATCTCTGTGAGTTCAAGGCCAGCCTGGGCTACCAAGTGAGTTCCAGGAAAGGCGCAAAGCTACAGAGAAACCCTGTCTTAAAAAAAAAAAAAAAAAAAAGAATCCACAATGCAAGCGACCAGCTACAGTGGCATAAACCTACAGTCCCAGCATTGGTACGTGGAAGGCAGGAGGATGAGAAGATCATCTTTAGAACTTACGCTGTAAGTTGGGGGCTCACGTGGGCTACATCAAGATCACCAGATCTCAAAAAAAAAAAAAAAAAAAATCGCTCAATACAACTCCAAAACAACACACACACACCGATTTAACAAAAGTCTTAACAAAAAATGAAGTAGCAGAAACTACTTCCATTTTTTTAGGTAATTCATTTTTTTATTATTATTATTACTTTTTGTGTGTGGAGGACAACTTGGAGGAAGAGTTAGCTCTTTTCTTCAACCACATGAGATCCAGAGACTGAACTAGGTAGCCAGGGTGGTGGCAAGTGCCTGCATTCCATGCCATCTTGCCAACATTCTGGAAAGGATTTCTTCAGTAATTGGTGGCCATTATAAAGCCAATCTCACCTGGGTAACCTTGGAATCCTCAGCATCCTTAGGAGTGCTAAGGGTGTCCTTTGAAGTCCCCTTCTTCGGTTTAGGTAAGACCTGAAAATAAGTATTAAGAATTTAATAATTTGCATATTTATCAGCTATATGATATGCTGTAGCTGAATGCCTATTTTAAGCATCAATGTCCAATTGCCAAATGGTTAAATGTAACCAGGGCAAAGGCTCTGCTCTAACCCAGGTGAGTATCACACACTTATAATCACAGCACTTGGAAGGCTGAAGCAGAAGGATCTCCAATTTGTGGGGAGCACAGATAATGTAGCAAGACTCCGGTTTAAAAAAAAAATGCTGGGGACTAGAGAAATGCTTCAACAATTAAAAACACTGGCTGCTCTTTCAGAAGACCCAGGTTCCATTCCCAGCAGCTACATGATGGTTCACAAGTGTAAACTATAGTTTTAGGAGATCCAATGCCCTCTTCTGGCCTCCAAGGGCACCTGGTATCCACTTGGTACACAGGTGGGAAATTATTTTAGGGAAAAAGGTGGCAGGGGCCTGGGGATGTAGTTTATATAAAGTGGCACACTTAGGGTCCCGAGTTATACCTGTAGGACTGCATAAACCTGGATCCCAGTACTCAAGAAGCAGAGGCAGGAAGACCAGAAATTCTATGTCACCCTCAGCTACATAACAAGTTTGATGCCGGCTTGGAACAAAAGACCCAGTCTCAACAGGCACAGCAGCAGCAGCTGCCTCTGTGGGGCTATAAGCCCATCAATTTACCCAGGAACTCAAGAGGCGGGAGGAACTATGATAAAGGCTTGCCTGGGCTACAGACTTTGTTCAAACTAGGCCATGCAACTCAGTGATTTTTTTTTTTCTCTAAAAGTAGGACAGTGTTTGGGGGTGGGAGGGTTGGATGATGCATGCTCAATGCTCTGGGTTCCATTCTCAGTACCATAAACATTAAAAAGAATCCACAATGCAGTGTTTCAGGTTTTTCTTTTTTTTAAGATTTATTTATTATGTATATAGTGTTCTGCCTGCATGTATCCCTGCAGGCCAGAAGAGGGCACCAGATCTCATTACCGATGGTTGTGAGCCACCATGTGGTTGTTGGGAATTGAACTCAGGAAGTCTGGAAGAACAGCCAGTGGTCTTAACCTCTCAGCCATCTCTCCAGCCTGGTGTTTTGAAGTTTAGTGAAAATCTTACACACAGAACTAAGCAAGTACTCAGCAATAGACCACTTACTTGCCTAGCATGGGCAGACTCTAACCTGGCCACTAATCAACCAAAAAAAAAAACCAAAATCCTAGCATGTGAGTGCCAGAACTAGTGAGGTAGAATCCCCACCACTAAGAAAACCCAGGAAAGGACACTTACCAATGAAGGGAAACTATAATCAATCCCCTTCTTAGCTAGCTTCTTCCGGAGTAATTTTTCCTTCTTCTTAAACCGACATTCCATCTTCAACATTTGCAAATGTCCCCGTTTCTGATTATAGCGTTTCACTGCTGGAAATGATGGCTGTTGAAATGGAACATTCCACTGTTTAAAAAGTTCTTTATGGACTTTTTCTGGCGGCAGAAATTTACCTATATATAAAAAGAACAAAACAAAAAGCAAAAATGAAAGGATGTTAACTTTAATTTTGTATTTTCCCTAGGGCCATCTTGTTGGGTTTTTTTTTGTTTTTTTTTTTTTTGGGGGGGGGGGTTCAAGACAGGGTTTCTCTGTAACTTTGGAGCCTGCCCTGGACTAGCTCTGTAGACCAGGCTGGCCTCCAACTCACAGAGATCCACCTGCCTCTGCCTCCCAAGTACTGGGAAGGGTCATTTCTTATGGTATGAACTAACTACATGGCAGAAAAATAACTTTTAGAAACTCAAACAATTATTGTCTATGCAAATGCATGTGTGTGGGCTCACATGCCTCAATGCACGTGGAGGCCAGAGGACAGCTTTGTGAAGTTGGTTCTCTCTTTCCACCTTTACGTGGGTTCTGGGGATTGAACTCAGATTGTCACACTTTCACAGCAAGCATCTTACTTGCTGAGCCACATGTCTGTCCTTTTTTAACACAGGGTCTCACGTAGTCTAAGCCAGCTCTCAACACCCTGTTTTGCTTAGAATAACCTTGAATTTTTGATCCTCCAGCATCCACATTTAATGCTGAGTACAGGCATTAAAGGCTTGTCCCATCAGATGCATTCTATGTGTTGATAAGACATGAAATCCATGGTATGGGCATGCTAGGCCAGCATTCTACCAGCTAAGCTACACTACTGGGCCCAGATGATCCCATTCTATCCTGGGCAGGCTAATGATTTGAGACAATAGTCAGAAAATTCTGTTGAATCTAGAGCCCTTCCTGATGTTTTCCCTCAAAGCAGATGAAGTGCAGCACAAGTCCTCCTAGGTTCCTGCCCAGCCACTTTCCCTAACCGGAGCCATGCTTACAGCTGAGCACATGTGTCTGGATGAGCGTCTGTGTGGAGCATGTGGTTTTCTGCTCTACCACTGTCTGCCTCGTTTCATTCAGATCCTCTCTGAACCTGCAGCTAGGCTGGCAGCCAGCATGCCATCCAAGTCCTTTAGTCTGGTGTTAACTTGCTTAGACTCCATGAATGGGCTGTACCCAGACCTCAGAATGAACTCTGAGTTTTACAGGTGTCAAGAATCTGACCTGTAGCCTATCTCTCCCCCACTCTGGTTCCCTCACATTCCCAACAACTAAACACCAGTTACCTCTGGTTTAGCATTTACCATCCATTAGGTCAGGGATGCCGTCAGTCTGCACTCCTACCCTTTACCTGGCTCATGCCTCTCTACAACGTCAGTTTTTTCCCTCTTTTCTTTCTTTTGAGACAAATCCACCTGTCTCTGCCTCCCACATGCTAGGATTAAAGGCGCGTGCCACCATGCTAAGCTTTAACTGCATCAGTTCCCAATCTGAGTATTTCCTCAGCAAAGTTCTTTTTAATCACCCACTAAGGATGGGTTAGCTCTTCTTCCTGAGTACAAGCCCCACAAATAACTGCTTAACCCCATCAGTATAGAAACAGCCCTCGTGCTAGAAGGTCAGAGCACTCACACGATAGAAGTCTTTCACCAAAAAGGTAGTTGTCCATTGTTTCTGCAACTATCTTGGCAACATCCTCCGACTCAAACTCCACAAAGGCATACCCTCTGCTGTTTCCAGTCTGCAACAGGAAACCCACAAAAGGAACAGTTAAATCTAACATATCACCAAGCTCCTAACATGCCCCTGAGGGCGCTCAGGAGATACCAGTTACTTCAACCCCAAACCCACTCCACACACCCTGGAACTGTTATACAAAAAGAAAACAACTAAGACAGTCTCAACTTGGAACACAGATTTTTCTGGCCTCCTCTAACTCCCCCAGTAAGGCACATGGAAGGCCGTCTCTGGGCTCCCACAGTCCCTCTTTGGTGTTTCATGGGCAGTCCTATTTGTCACACTCAAGTTGCTTCATTAAGAACATAGCAGTGTGCCCAGGCATGGTGGCACACACCTTTAAACCCAGAACTTGGGAGGTGGAAGCAAATGGATCTCTGTGAGTTCAAGGCCAGCCTGGTCTACAAAGTGAGTTCCAGGACAGCTAGGTTCTCCACAGAGAAACCCCGTCTTGAAAAAAACAAAACAAAAAACTTAGCAGCCTGGCCACATCTGTAATCCTGGTTACATAGGAGGCTGAGGCTGGCCTCACACTCAGAGATCTACCTGCCTCTGCCTCCCAAGTGTTGAGATTAAAGGTGTGCACCACTATGCCAGGCTTATTTTCTTGTGACTCCACTGCAATTTGAGAAGCTATTTTATAAGTCAGGCTCTCCTTATGTTATCTCTGGCTGACCAGGAACTCATGACATAAGCCAGGCTGGCTTGGAACTCAACAGAGATCTGCCGGCCTCTGCTTCCTCAGTGGTGGGATTTAAGGCATGCACCATCATATCTGGCTTGTGAAAAGTTCTTGAGTGTGAACTTTGTAGGTGACAATGCTGTGCCTATAAATACAAAAGATGACACACAATTGAAAAACAAAAATACACACAGTTGAGTTCAGACACATCATCTTACCCGTTTACTCCTGGACAGTCTGAATCTGTTAATAGTGCCGAACTGGGTAAAGTAGTCATAGATGTGGCTTTCGTTAAGTGTTGATGGCAGGTGCCCCAGAAAGATGACTCCAGGCTTAAGATTTTCTCCCTTCTTCTGCTGAGGACAAAAACAACAGATAAACATCTTAAAAATAAAAACTCATGCTGTACCAAAACTTGTGTGAGTGTGTGTATACTTTTCTGAACAGGGTCTCACTATGTAACCTTTGCTGGAGTGGAACTCACTATGTAGACCAGACTGGCCTCTAACTCTTGAATGCTGGGATTAAAGGCCTCCGCCACCATGGCCTTTGAGGGTTATTAATTCTAAAGTCTTTTTAGGGGATAGGTAGAGATCTGCCTTCCTATGCTTCCCCAGCACTGGGACTGAAGGTATATATCACCTTGCCTGGCTTGTACCAAAACTTTCAAAACTCTTCCCTCCCATTGGTACAGGAACCTACTCACTGTTATCACAGCAGCATTAAAGAACTAGGTTTTTAATGTCTCTCCTTCAGGAAAACTGTAGGGCTGCAAGTGGTTTTCTTGGGGCAGCAAGATGGCTCAATGACAGGGGCCACAGTGCAAGAGACAGACTCTCAAGGACTGTCTTCTGACCTACACATGCACCATGACGCACACGTCCACACTCAACCACCCACAAAAAGTTGTCTAACGCCTCGGTACATGTGCTCAAGAGAAGGCTGTACTGTGAGTGAACGGACAAGCAAGCAAATGTCTGTCACTGTCACTGAACCTGGGACCTTTAACTCTGAAGGTAGATGAAGGTTTACTCACACCTAATCATACTATTTCCAGTTGTTATCCTTCACCGTGCAGACTGTACTTCTCTGTCACGATTACTCTACCCTCCTTGTTTCCCATAAGGTAGAGTGACTCGGGCCTGTAATTATAACATTCAGGAAGTGGACACAGGGGTTCAAGACCTCAGCTGCATAGTAAATTAAAGGGTAGCTTGGGCTACAGTAGACCCGTAGTGATATTAACCAACCCTCCCCAAAAGATCCCACAACAACGACAAAAAACAAACAAACAAACAAACACACACCTTTTCCTCCAGTGCACTTCATGCTAAAAACCAAAGGGAATATAAGCTTTTGTTGTCGGCAAATAGAGCTTGACAAGTAATGTTTCTATTTCTTCTTTTTTAAAATTTTTTTTCAGATAGGGTTTCTCTGTGTAGTCCCGGCTCTCCAGGAACTCACTCTGTAGACCAGGTTGGCCTCGAACTCACAGAGATCCACCGCCCGGCAACGTCTCTATCTTCTCTAGCTAGCCAAGCCTTGGTCTGCACACGTAGTCCAGGCTACTTCCGACGCTCGATCCTCCCGCTTCCCCCTGCCGGGTTAGGGGATGCCAATTCCGTCTCCGAAGCACTCCCATGTAAGGAGACACATCTACCCTCCCTCTGCGAGCCACAGCGGAAGCCTTTTTGGTTGCGGCACGCTCGTACGCGGGGTACGCTGGTCTGCACGTGAGTCCTGAGGGCCTAAGGACCACGGCGCACACCGACTCCCGACTGCCGCAGTCTCCAAGCCCGTGAGCGGTCGGCTCCCCAGGCCGCCCCGCCGCGCCGGCCGCTCACCTTTCTCACGCGCTGCTGGAGCTGCGTCAGCTGCTCCTGAAACTTGGAGTCTTCCAGCGGGTCCAGCGCCAGACTCGGCTCTGAGGGGCCGGCGACCACCGCCATGCTGGAGGGAGCCTTCCAAGCCGGGCCACGCGGAGCCCCCGGAAGTGACGCTCCCACCACCTCCCGGAAGCGGAAGTAGAGGCGGGAAGACTGGCAGGCAAGAACTGCCGGTCTACTGGCCGGAAACCGAGACGCTTTCTAAAGCGGATTAAAAATAAACCCCAAGGCAGAGGCTTTGGCTCAGTAGGTGAAGTAAATCCTAGGTTGGAAACCGAGACTGGAATCCCACTTCTGTAATCCCAGCACTTAGAAGGTGGAGGCAGGAGGATCATTTACATAGTGAGTTCGAAGACACACTGGGCTCCATGGGAACCTGGCTCAAAACCAAACAACATCAAGTCCCAAATATTACCTGTGCCCTTGATACACTGCTAACTAGTCCTTCACTTATGACCTCCCGCCGACCCAACTCATTTGTGGTTTTTTAGTTTGTCATTCTAAGGATTTATTTTAATTGAGACAGGGTCTCACCATAGGTTTCTTTACTGTATTTTCATAGAGACGTCACTTGGCTTGGTTTGTAAACCTTCGCCTTCCTCCCGCCCTTCTGTTTGAGTGTGTGCAGGCTCATATGCATGTTTGTGTGGGGTCACAGGACAGTGTCAGCTATTATTTTTCTGATGCCTCCCAACTTGGTTTTTTTGTTTTGTTTTGTTTGAGACGGAGTCTGGCCAGGGTCTTTCTGGGTCCCCGGCTGGCCAACTTGCTTCAGAGAGAACTACCTGTCCTCTCCTCCTAGCACTGGGATAATAAAGTGATACTATGTCCAGCTTCCAACTCTGGTATCCTGTACCAACTGAGCTGCATCCTGTTTCTTTCTGAAAAGTCAGAGCTGATACTGCTGGATGTGGTGCTCAATAGTACAGTGCTTGCATGGCATGCACAGAGCCTAAGTTCAGATTCTAGCCTTGAAAATGGGAGGGTGTGAGTGTGTGTGTGTGTATGTGTGAACTCTGTGGACTATCCAATTCCCAGTGCAATCCCCTCTGTTTGTCACACTTAAATAATTTACTACTCTTTTAAAATATTAAAATTATATACATTTAAAGTTTTATTTTATTTTTAATTATGTGTCTTGGGGGAAGATTGTAGTGCCCTGGAACTCCCAAGTTGGGTAACTGCCGCCCTGCTTGCCTGACCTTGACCTTGATGTATTCCCTATGCTGATTCCCTGCCGGTCTCCACCCTCCTGAAATGCTTTAGGGAAGTTCTTTGTTTGTGTATCCTGCATTTGGTGTAAACAGCTTAGATGCAAGAATGTAGAATATTCAGTAGCGAACTTCTGCCCTCCGGGGTTCCTCCATGGTGCTGTAAGCCTGTATTTAAGGTTCCCTCGCTTCTTCAATAAATGGCATTCGGCATCCCCTGGCACAAATGACCCCCTGTCTTTTGTCTCTGTTTTTCGATCCACAGCCCCTCACTCGGACACGGGTGGCGCTACCACAACAGGAGATGTCTGTGCAGGGTGAATGCCATGCCTGAGGCCAGAAGAGGGTGTCTGATGCTCTGGAGCTGGAGTTACAGGTGATTGTGAGGCACTAACATGGACTAACATGGATGCTGGGAATGGAATTCCAGTCCTCTAGAAGAGCAGCAAGTGCTTCTCTACCTTCACTGTTCATGTTTTTCATAGTAGATACTAAGTTAACATGGCAAGTTTCACTATAACATTTACATACATGTACATATGTATTTTGGTCATATTCACTTCTATTGCCCTCTATTTCACCTCCCGCTTCTGCTGACCCCTTTCCTCTTCCCAACTAGCCAGCCCACCTTGCAATCACGTGTGTGTGTGTGTGTGTGTGTGTGTGTGTGTGTGTGTGTGTGTGTGTGGTGTCCCAACAAGTTTTATTAGTGTTATTTGCAGGAACACTGTACACTGTATTTAAGTTTGCTTTTCAATTCTGTATTACATTCATTTATTTCTTGTGGGGCAGTGGTGTGTGCCATGGTGCACATGTGGAAAAGAGAGGACAACTTGCAGGAGTCAGTTCTTTCCTTCCACGTAGGCCCTGAGGATCAAAATCAGGTTGTTGGCCTTGGTGGCAAGTGCTTTACCTGATGAGCCATCTCTATGGCCGATATGCTAGAGGCTTCCACAACAACCTGTTTACAGTCTCACTGGCCCGGTACAAGCATTCCTATTTCTCCACATTTTCATCCAACACTTTGTGTGTGTGTGTGTGTGTGTGTGTGTGTGTGTGTGTGTGTGTGTGTGCGTGCAGGTGTCTTGTAGTTTAGGTTGCATTCTCTGGTGACTAGGGACATTATTCAGGTTTTTCCTCATGATTTGAAGACATCTATACATCTTTTTGAGAAGTGTCTATTCAAGGGGCTGAAGAGCAGTTAAAAGAGTGTACTGCTCTTCTAGAGGACCAGAGTTTGATTCCTGGCATTCATATCCAGTGGCTTACAACTGCTGTAACTCCAGTTCTAGGGGATCCAAAGCCCTCTTCTGGCCTCCAGCTGCACCTGTATTTGTTAGGGTTGGCGTTCAAAACAGAGAGCTCCACTCCGATATCGGGTCACAAATGAAGCTTTACTTTAACACGAGCTCGTGGGGCACCAGCGTGAGGACTAGCTGGTGACCCCGAGTTTGAGGCTCACAGGCCTTTTATGAGGCAGTTCTACCAGGGCAGGGGAGTGGGGTCACCCCGAGTGCAGACACCTGGACGCCAGATGTCTCTGCGGTCTTTCTCAGAGTCTGGGTAGGTAAACGAATTCCAAGCTTATCTAGCAAGGGGTTATTTGGCAAGCATTCTTCCCAAGCGATTTATCTTGCAAACATAACCCCAGGGGTCATCCTGCAAGCATCCTGTTAGCATAGCGTGATGGGCTAACTTTTCTGATATGGGGCATGAGGGCAGAGTGCAGTATTTCCCACTGAATCTGCAATTAGCGGAGCTAGTGGGGGGGGGGAGGCCTTGTTTCCCTTACAATGGCCTTTCAATCCTCCTTTTCTCTTGTGCCGGCCTTTAATCCTAAAGGCCACTGCCAGATACCGGCTGGTATCGTTGTCTCAGGACCATCATCTTAACCCCATTTACCTGGAATCGTACAAAAGCCGAGATTCGATTGAGGATACATGGTCCAATCATGAGGACAAGAATTAATACAATAAGTGGTCCTGTGAGGGCTGACAATAATGTAGTTAGCCATGGGGATTGATTATATCATCCCTTATTACATCCGAATTTTTTTTTTACTATATTTACAAGTTTTCTTTCCATCCTGACAGACGGCTGGCGATCTAGGGTTCCTAGGGTCAGTTGTAGGGATATCCCAGTCATCTGACCCTGCTGCTAGCTGGCAGAGGTCCGGGTGCAAGTCAGGCCATCAGCCCCACAGTGGGTGCTGATTAGAGGTAATTTTTTATACAATTTTTCCTTGGCCTGATATAACCTGCCAAGTCTGAGACATTGGTTGATGTGGGTTACTTGCGGTCGCACTGGCGACGAATCCGAAGCTTAAGAGGATGGTCAGTCCGTTCCGCAGTCCAGGAGTCATCTGGCACTTTGGCTGGCTTGAGGTGGGAGGCATGGATCCAGGCGGCGATCCCGTCCACCTTGACCGCCGTTGGAGTGGTCAGCAGGACTTGGTATGGTCCCTTCCACCGGGGTTTCAAAGTCTGATGCTGGTGTCTGTGGACGTATTCGAAGTCCCCCACGTGGAACTGATGGGCAGCGCTGTCCCCGCCGGGTTGGTATGCAGCGGACAGTTGCTTTCACAGTGTATGCTGGACAGATGCTAAGGCTTGTAGCCTGTCAGACAGAGGGGAAAGCATGATTTCTCTTTGCTGGAGGGTTAGGTTCTTAACTGGGGGTGCACACCCAAGGAGCAGTTTAAAGGGGATAAGACTCATGAAGGAAGGGGTATTTCTAGCTCTAAAGAGGGCATACAGTAGGAGCATCATCCAATCTCTAGAGCCAGTCTCCATGGTCAATTTGGTTAAGGTCTCCTTAATTGTTCTCCTGTCCTGAGCTCTGGGGTCTATAGATATAATGTAATTTTTAATCAATCCCCAGTATTTTTGTCAGTCCCTGACTTACCTGGGCCACAAAAGCTGGGCCATTATCTGACCCAATTACCTGAGGCAGTCCAAATCTTGGGAAGATTTTTTCCAGGATTTTCTTAGCAACTATTGCTGCAGTCTCCTTTTTGGTGGGGTAGGCTTTTACCCATCCTGTAAAGGTATCTACAAACATTAGCAGGTACTTTAGGCCATACTTAGCTGGCTTTACCTCGGTGAAGTCTGCTTCCCAATGCTGGCCAGGGCGGGTTCCTCGTAGCCTTTTTCCGGGGGCCAGTTTCCCAGGATATGCATTTACCTGCTGGCCGGCCTGGAAAGCAGCTACCATCTTTTCTGCCATTTGTTTCTTTTTAGATGGGGAGAGGGTCTTATCTTTTGTAGTCAGCTGGATCAATTTTCTGCTGCCCACATGGGTTAATTTGTGGATCCTTTTTAGAGTGTCTTTCAGAAGTTCCGGGGGTGGAGCCTCTTCAGGAGCTGAATACTCCGGAGTCCAGGCGTGAATGGCCAAGCTCCTTGGATCCCGGAGGGCAGCCTCCTTTGTCTCTCCATTGGCCTTCCTGTTTCCCGCTGCCATTGGGGAGTCCCCTTTTTGGTGCCCAGGGCAATGTACGATGGCCAGCTCTCGGGGTAACATTACAGCCTCTAATAGGGCCTTAATTTTTTTTTTAGCCGATGTTAGTAGCCCTCTCTCTCAATATATTGTCCCAAGTATATGTGCTGTTGCGAACGCATACCGGCTGTCAGTATAGATTGTGGCCCGTTTCCCTGCAGCCATGGTGAGAGCTTGCGTGAGTGTTATCAGTTATGCTTTCTGGGCTGAAGTTCCTTCCGGGAGGCTACTAGACCAAATTACCCGATTTTTGTCCACTACGGCTGCTCCCGCTTTCCTCTGCCCCTCACTCAGGAAGCTGCTGCCATCCGTATACCATATCAGATCAGAGTGGGCTAGAGGCTGGTCTGTTAGGTCCTTTCGGACCCTGGTCTCTACGGCTAGGATGGCCTCGCAGTTATGGACTAGTTTATTTTTACCCTCCTCCACGGAGATTGGGAGGCCGGATTTAAAAGGGGCGGGGGCCCAAATGTGATTCGGTCTCGGTCTAGTAGCGTTGTCTGGTAATAGGTGGCCCGGGCATTGCTCAGCCATCTTTCAGGTGGCTGGCAAACAATGCACTCTATCGCATGGGGAGCAATGATGGTCAGGTGCTGCCCCAGAGTCAATTTGTCCAAGTCTCTCATCAAAGTAGCCACTGTTGTCATTGCCCGGAGGCAAGTGAGCCACCCTCTAGCCATTGGGTGGAGTCGTTTGGATAAGAAGGCGACGGACCTTTTTTAGGGTCCGAGAGCTTGCGCTAGTACATCAACCACCACCCCCTTTTTTTTTCGTGGAGGTATAGGGTGAAGGGCTTACTCACATCAGGAAGGGCGGGGGCAGGTGCCAACAGGAGTGTCTTCTTTAGCGTCTCGAACGCTGTCTGGTGTTTTTTTTGTTGTTGTTGTTTTTGTTGTTTTTGCCAGACAAAGGGGTTCTTTTCCCGAGCCGGAACTGCTGTGGGTTTTAAGGTGACCACAACGGGTGGCTGTTCTACTGCCAGTCCAGGTCCCCCCGTCTCTGCCCAAGCCTCCGGGAATCTGTGGGTCCATTTTTTATTTTTTTATTCCTGTGGGGACCATAGTCAGTTGAGCCGCGGGGATGGTGGTCCCATACAGCTGATATTCCTCTGTTGCTGGGAGTTCTTTCCCCAAGTTGACTGTTCTCTGAGTGGTCCAGGGTCTCTCTCTATTCCTGTTGGCCCCTTGGACTAGAGACTTGCGGGAAGATAGTGGCCTGAGTGGTTGTTGTATGGCTGAAAAAACTGCCCCCATATCTACTTTAAAGTCGACTGGGGTCCCCTCCACTTCAAAGGTTACCCGGAGCTTGGGGAGGGGTTCTGAACCCTGACTTTCTCAGTCCTCAAGGGCCAAGACTGACCGGCCTCGTCTTTTTTGTTTTTTGTTTTTGTTTTTTTTTTTTGACTAAATCTCTCAAACTCAGTCCCTGCAAACCATCTAATCTCTGTAACTTGTTTTCTTATGTCTGCAGCTGACTGTCCTATAAAGGCCATAGCTACCGCCCCCTTCTGTTCTTCAGACTGTGGATCGAAAGGCGTATACCTCCTGTATGTTTCCATGAGCCTTTCAAGGAAGGCAGAGGGGGTTTTGTCAGGCCCTTGGAGAACCTCATCTACCTTAGCCAAATTAGTGGGCCTTCTGGCCGCCGCATGGAGACCCGCCATTAGAGTCTGGCGATAGAGGGACAGATGCTCCCTACCTTCCGGAGTATTTGGATTCCACGTTGGGCGCCTCATCATGAGGTTGTGCCCTTCTCGGGTGGGTGCCCTGTGCAGGCCCCGAGGGGAGACCGGGGCCGGTCCGGATCCTGCCCCCGTTGGCGGTGGCAGCGGCAGTGGCGGTGGCGGCAGCGATCTGTAAGGCGGTGGGGGGTCTAGGTCAAGAGAAATGAGATCAGCCTGAGACTCTGGCAGGGGTGCAGTGTCGGGATCAATGGGGGAGGGGAAGATTTAGGCAAATCAGAGGTTTTGGTTAGAAGGAGAGAGGTATAATCAGTAGGTGGTGCAGATGGGCCGACCTGAAATGTCCGGCCCCACTTAGGCGGGTTTATCATTAAACCTTTCCAGACCCAGATGTGGGCTTGTTGGTCCGGATGCCCATGTGAACCTGGAATGAAGATTTTTTGTTTGACTGTTCTGATTATATTAAGATCAAAAGTACCATCTACCGGCCACCCGACTCCGAAGGTGGGCCATTCAGACGAACAGAAAGTCTGTCACTTTCCTTTCCTCATCCGAACCACCAGGTTCAACGCGCAGTCCGTCACTGCCGACCAATGAGAGAGGGTTAGGGACAAAGGGGTGGAGGCAGACTTGGCGGCCGACTGTCCCATTCCGAACAAGTATAAACAGGCACAGAAGGACACAAAAATTGAGACACAACACATAAACAAGACAAGCCGGGAAAATGAAGCCAAAAAAAAAAAAAATTGTCTATTGGCCCGGGCCGTCTGAAAAATCTCCTAGACAAAAGGGAACCAGACGGGGCCCCTGTCTCAGGGTCCCCACACTCCAGAGCGTCCTCCAGAGCTTCAGCCTGTGGGTTCAGGACACGTCTGTCCCCCACCGTCCAAGGGTCCTCACGGGCCGCTTGAACAGCTGCTTCCCTGCCGACTCACCACCGTCCTTATCAATATCGGTGGAACCTCCAAATGTTAGGGTTGGCGTTCAAAACAGAGAGCTCCACTCCGATATCGGGTCACAAATGAAGCTTTACTTTAACACGAGCTCGTGGGGCACCAGCGTGAGGACTAGCTGGTGACCCTGAGTTTGAGGCTCACAGGCCTTTTTGAGGCAGTTCTACCAGGGCAGGGGAGTGGGGTCACCCCGAGTGCAGACACCTGGACGCCAGATGTCTCTGCGTTCTTTCTCAGAGTCTGGGTAGGTAAACGAATTCCAAGCTTATCTAGCAAGGGGTCTTTCTCAGAGTCTGGGTAGGTAAACGAATTCCAAGGTTATCTAGCAAGGGGTTATTTGGCAAGCATTCTTCCCAAGCGATTTATCTTGCAAACATAACCCCAGGGGTCATCCTGCAAGCATCCTGTTGGCATAGCGTGATGGGCTAATTTTTCTGATATGGGACATGGGGGCAGAGTGCAGTATTTCCCACTGAATCTGCAATTAGCAGAGCTAGTGGGGGGGGGGAGGCCTTGTTTCCCTTACAATGGCCTTTCATATTCATATGCACACACCTACACACATAACATACAGACACAAAATTAAGAATAAATAAACCTTTTGTTTGTTTGTTTTGAGACAGAGTCTCACTATGTAATGCTGGCTGTCCTGGAACATACTGTAGGTGGAATTTCTCTGTGTCCTGGCACTGCTCCCAAATAACCACTCAGAGACTTAGCATTAATTATGAATACTTGGCTGGTAGCTTAAGCTTGTCTCCAGCCAACTCTTACAACTTAAATTAGCCCATTTCTATTAATCTATGTGCTGCCCCAAGTCTTGTTTACCTCATCTGTGAACTTCCCATATTGATTCTTTCCAGTCCAGCTTGAGACTCCTCAGAATCCACCCTTCTTCCCAGCATTCTCTCTGCCTCAAAAGTTCTGCCTAGCCATCAGCCAATTAGTTTTTTATTAACAATGAGAGTGATATATTTTCACATTGTACAGAAGAATTATTCCACAGCAACACACCATAGACCAGGCTGGCCTCAAACTCAGAGATCTGCCTACTTCTGCCTCCCGAGTGCAGGGTTTAAAGGCATACACCACATACCTGGCTAAAACTAAATAAATCCTTAAAAAAAAGAAATGTTTTTCAAGTCCTCTGTCCATGTTTTTCATGTATGTGAATATGTATGTGTGTTTGTGGGGGGGGGGGGTTGAGATGTTCATAGGTGAATGACTGTGAGGAGGTCAGAAGACAGCCTCCAGGGTCATCCTTCACACATGGTCTCTTACTGGCTGGCCAGGGATTTTTCTTTCTCCAAATCCCTAGCACTGGGATCATAAGCACATACATTTGAATAAAAGGATATGTACAAGTGTTTTGCCTGCTTGTTTGTATGGGTATATGTATGTATGTATGTATGTATATGCCTGGTGCCTGAGAAGGCCAGAAGGGTGTAGGATCCCCTGGAACTGGAGTTACAGATGGCTGTGAGCCACTGTATGGGTGTTTAAAGAGAACATGGGTCTTCTGCAAAAGGAGCAAGTGCTCTTAGCACTAAAGCCATTTCTTTGGCCTCACATCCAACTTTTTTTTCATAATTTTTAAATTGATTCTTTCTAAATTTGACAGCATGTACCCCAACCCTACCCATTTCCCAGTCCTTCTATATCCACCCTCAACCCTTATAACCTCCCCCTAAAAGAAAAAAAAATCTTTCTGTGGAAGCTGTGGTGTGTCACACAGTATATCCTTTTGTTCAAAATGGCATTACTTGCAAATGTTCATTGCAATGAGTAGTTGGTCTAGTTTGAGGCCTCTGGCTTCTGCTACACCATCAATACTGGATCCTCACCAAAACTTCTCTTGGATAGCCTGATGTTGCCCTGAGTCACGGAAATCCTGCAGCTATGGTTCTGCAGGATTGTTGCCTTCATGAGCTCTAGCAGCTCATACATGGGGTAGATGCTGGGGTGGGCCAATTCGAAGCCCTAGATCTGGGCCTGGGTGATAGCTGAGTAGGTCAACCCACCAGCTCTCCCATGCTTACACCACTGAGGCCAGCTCTCCCAAGTGCAGCAAGGAAGCAGGGCCAGCTCAGAAAGGCACTTGGTCATCAACATAACCTCAGATGGCAGCCCAGACCATGGAAGTCCACATGGCCTTTGGTGATAATGTGAGCCACAGACGTTGACACAGACCCCTGCTTAGGTAGGGCCATAGACTAAGATATGGCCCTTGGCAGCAGTAGGGTCCTGGACATCACCATGACCTCAGGTGACAGTGCAGGCCCCTCACATCAGTCTGTTCCTTACCAAGGTCATATCTCCAGTTCTGCCTCTCTTCACAGTACACAAACTGCCGTGCTCCTCTCTCTCCCCTCTCTCTACCTCATACTTGCTCATTGTATTGGTACCTGTCCTGTGTCCTCTGGTTGCCTTCCACCCTGGCCTGGGCAGGGCCTGTCCCCACTTCTTTTCATTTCAATTTTTTTTTAATTTTTGAGATTTCATATACTGTATTTATGTATTCACATCATTTCTCACCCTCCATCTCCCCCTCCACTTATCACTTCATCTCAATTCACAAACACTTCATATATATCCTGCTGAATCCATTTAGTATGGACTAACCATTCAGTGTTGGTCATATGTATAGGTGTTTGGGACTGACCACTTGGGAATGGAAAACCTATCAGGGAACTCTTTCCTGGAGAAGACAGATGCTACCTCTCAGATTGGAAAACCTACTGGGGAACTCCTTCCTGGAGAAGAAAGAATGCTACCTCTCGACAGTCATTCATTGACTGTTCCTCTTCTTGTGAAATTCCTCCCATCCATGTTGCCATTCTGCAGGTCTTGTTTAGGCAGCCATATTGCTGAGACTTCATGGGTGCAGCTTCTCTATCGTGTCTAGAAGATACTGCCTCTCCACAGGCATCCTGGTATTCTGGCTCTTACATCTGACCAGTCTTCCACAATTTTCCCTGAGTTTTAGGTTTAAGGGTTTCATTGTAGATACATCTGTTGTGACAGGGCACCTCCATTGTCCCTTATTCTCTGCATTTTGACTAGTTATGGATCTCTGTAATCCTTTCCATTTTTGCAGCAGCTTCTTTGATGAGGGGTGTGCTGTGTAGTATTTGACAACTTGACACAAACTAGAGTCACTAGACAAGAGGCCATGTCAATTGAAAAATTGCCTCCATCAGATTGGCCTGTGAACATGTTGGTGGGACATTTTCTTGATTGATGTATGGGAAAGCCCAGCCCACAATGGATGGTGCCAGTGGTCCTGGGCAGTAAGCTAGGGGTCAGGCATAATGATGCACAACTTTAATCACAGCACTCAGGAAATGGAGACAGGCAGATTTTAGTGAGTTTGAGGTCAGTCTGGTCTAGTTAGCAAGTTCTAATGCAACCAGGGGTAAATAGAGCCTGTCTCAGAAAAGGGGGGGCAGCAGTAAGTTGAGCTAAGCAAGCCAGCAAGCCATGGGGAGCAAGTCAATAAATAGTGTTTCTCTATGGACTCTGTTTCAATTCCTGCCTCCAGGTTCCTGCCTTGAGTCTATACCCTGACTTCTTCAGGGATGGACTATAAACTGGGAATTGTAAGATGAAATAAAATCTTTCTTCCTCAAGTTAGTTTTAGTATTTTATCATAGCAACAGGGAAGAAAGCTAATAGGTGAGAGCTATATTTATCTGTGGATATAAATATTTAGACTATGATTAAAAATTATATTAGATTAGGCATGGATTCTCCCATTAAGAGAGCTTTGAATTCAATTAGACAGCTGTATAAACCAGATACCATTGCAATATTGTGGCTGGCCAGGCTGGTCATTGTTATGGTTTGTAGGCTTTATAGCTAAGTAAGACTATTGGTTGCTTTTTTCCTTGGCAGTTTGCAAAGTACTTTCTGATACTGTGAGAGCTGATCCTTGGGGAGGAGGCTTCCAGGTCCCCCTGACTCCACCACACCCCTAACCAACAACTCAGATGGAAGTTTCCATGCCTGGCCCTAGCTGGGGTTTCTGTTAGATTGTCTATGGCTGTTAGAGGGAGTATCATCACCCTGTATCAGATCCAACATTTTTACATGGGTTCTGGTTATTAAACTTGGGTCTTCATGCTTTCAAGGTAAGTTTCTTTACTGACTGATCTGTCTCCTCAACACTCCCCATTATTTTGTTTTTTGCTGCCCTATAGCTGGCAAACCTAAGCTCAGCCTCCTGAATAGCTGAATTTACAGGTGACTGCTCTGTGCCCAGCAATTATACATTTTTAATTGTGATTTTCCACCACATTTTAACAATTCATTATATAATCTGGATATTATACAACTATGACTCATTGTATTCTATCTCATGTTAAGGTTTTCTTCCTTTCCTTTTCTTTTTTTCTTTTTTGGTTTTTGTTTGTTTGTTTGTTTGTTTTTGAGACAGTTTCTCTATGTAACAGCCCTGGCTGTCTGGAGCTCACTTTGTAGATCTGGCTGGCCTTGAACTCATGGAAATTTGCCTGCCTCTGCCTCATGCATACTGGGACTAAAGGCCTGCACCACCATGACTGGCATGCTTCTCCTTTTCTTGATAGTGTCCTTTGATAAACAAAACTTTAACACATCTTTTGTTTTTGAGGCAGGGTCTCAGATAGGCCAGGCTGGTCTTTCTTACTATGCAGCCTGTCTCACTTCCCTGATTGCTGGGATTACATGTGTATATCACCACACTTGGTTTATGTGACTTTGGGGATTGAACCAAGTGCTTCATGATTGTTAGACCAGTACTCTACCAACTGAGCCTCAGCCTCCAAACTGTAATTTTGATCATAATATTTTTGTATTTGCTGTTTGTGCCAGGTTCAATTCTCAACATCCATATAGTAGCTTACAACCACCCCTACCTCAGTTTCAGGGGTTCTAACATTCTCTTCTGACCTCTTTGGGTACTAGGCACACCTATACACATAAATAAAATAAAATAAATGTAAAAAAATTTTTAGAGAGAGAAAACTTTGCTATTACCATGTTAACATAGTATCTGGGATTCACATGGTTGAAGAAGAGAACCCAGTCACGGGTGTCCTCTGACCTCCACACATATGTTGTGGCATGCATATGTACACACAAATACAGGAATATACAAAATAATATAAAGCATGATTGATTAGAAAATAATCATACCAACTCTGGGGCTACCTATGGCCCTGCACCAGCCTTACACTGATATTCAAAACCACATAAAGACAGTATAAAAAATATACTGAGAGCACATACAGACATACAACATGCACACACATATGTGGACACACTCACCAATACTTGTGCACAAATGGAACAAAATACTAAACATGAGACCTGAAACTACCAAATTCTCAGAGAAAGACATGGTATATGTACGTGAGTGTAGGGGACTAGAGGCTAAAAGTATAGATCTCCTGAAGCTGGAATTATAGGCTTTGTGAGATGCTGCGTGTGCTGGAGGCTGAACTTGGATCCTCTGGAAGAGCAGAAGATGCTCTTAACTGTGAGCTATCTCTTCAGTCCCTATTTCTTTTATTTTTATGTGTATGAGGGTTTGGCCTATATGTATGTATGTGTACCCTACATGTGTAGTACCTGCAGAGGCCAGAAGGGGTCATCGGATCACTGGAACTGGAGTTTCACACTGTGAGCCAGGGTCCTCTGCAGGAGCAAAAATTGCTCTTCACCGTGGAGCCATCTCTCCTGCTCTCACGCAGGTTTTTTTTTTTTTTTTTTTTTTTCTATAACACAATAGGAATTTCTGAAAAACACAGAAAGAGAAGTTTGTGAGAGTTGCTGTTGTAGAGTAGAAAGAGTTGTCTTTCCATCTTTCCCTCCCCATTTTTTAATTTATTTTCTTATTGATTGATTTTGTGTATGTGCCTGTCTATGAGTATGGTGTGTCCTCCTTTGTGCTAAATCACATGTGTGTAGCTCAAAGGTCTACATGTGCTGTTCTCTCCTTCCCTCCGCTCTGTGGACTCTGGGGACTGGACTCAGCGTCAGGCTTGGTGGCCAGTGCTCTTACCTGTTGAGCCATTTCACTGACCTGGTCTGAAGATTATTTTAAGTGAAATATTTGTGAGATTCAGTAATAAAAAAATAAGCCCCTAGGAGCTGTTTCTGAGAAGATGCAGCTTCCTTAAATCCCTTCAGGGAATGTCATGGCTTTAAGAACACTGATGGAGGGGCTGGGGATGCAGCTCAGTACAACGTTTACCTAGTGTGGTTGTTTGAAAGAAAATGGTGCTGGGTGGTGGTGGCACACGCCTTTAATCTCAGCACTTGGGAGGCAGAGCCAGGTGGATTTCTGTGAGTTTGAGACTATCCTGGTCTACAGAGTGAGTTCCAGGATAGCCAGGACTGTTTCACAGAGAAACCCTGTCTTGAAAAATTTTAAAGAAAGAAGAAAAGACAATGGCCCCCAAAGGGAGTGGCACTATAAGGAGATATGACCTTGTTGGAGTAGGTGTGGCCTTGTTGGAGTAGGTGTAGCCTTGTTGGAGTAGGTGTGGCCTTGTTGGAGGAAGTGTATCACTGTGGAGGCGGGCTTTGATGTCTCATATATGCTCGAGTTATGTCCAATGAGACAGTTCACTTCCTATTGACTTTGAATCAAAATGTAGAATTCTCCAGCACCATGTCTACCTGCACGCCACCATACTCTTAGCCTCCATGCTTCCCACTCTGATGATAATAGACTAAACCCCTCTTGTGGGCCACAAGAATACATTAGAAATTCAGCTGTGTATTAAAGCTATACTTTGACCAGTCAAGGGTCTATCAAAAGGCAAGCCATTTATTATGAATATTTGGTGATATCCAGCCTTTAATGTTTCCGCTGTCTTCTACTGTGAAATTCTTCTGTGCCCAAATATTTCCAGACCATTTGGCTAACAGTTCAGCTCCCCCTACCTGCTGAACTTCTAGGTCACTAACCCCCTTGCTGAGCCTAGGAGACAAGCTGGCTGAAGATGCATAGCTATGTTTCACATGCAAATGATGCCTGGAGGCCTAGTGATTCTCCAGAGCAATTGACTGAGAACAAAAGAGGTTTTTACAACTCAAGGTGGAAGACAGAGCAACTTTCCTGAAGAGGCAGAGAACCACATAGCCAGAAAAAGAAAAGACAGGCATTTTCTGGAGAACAGACAGAACCAGAACACCATGGCCAGAGAGTGAAAGGCCATTGTAAGGGAAACAAGGCCACCCCCCCAACTAGCTCTGCTAATTGTAGATTCAGTGGAAAATACTGCACTCTGCTCCCACGCCCCATACCAGAAAGTTAGCCCATCATGCTGTGCTAACAGGATGCTTGCAGGATAACCACCTACGGTTGTGCTTGCAAGATAAATTGCTTGAGAAGAATGCTTGCAAAATAACCTCTTGCGAGAAAAGCTTGGAATTCGTTTATCCACCCAGACTCTGAGAAAGACCGCAGAGACAACTGGCCTGTACTCTGGATGACCCCGCTCCCCCGCCCTGGTAGAACTGCCTCATAAAAGGCCTGCGAGCCTTAAACTCGGGGTCGCCAGCTTCCCCCCCCCCCTTGCTGGTGACCCACGAGCTCATGCTAAATAAAGCTTCTTTTGTGACCCGATATCGGAGTGAAGCTCTCTGTTTTGGACGCCGACCCTAACATTTAGAGGTCCCACCAAGATTGGTAAGGACGGTGGTGAGTTGGCGGGGAAGCAGCTGTTCAAGCGGCCCGTGAGGACCCTTGGATGGTGGGGGACAGACGTGTCCTGAACCTACAGGCTGAAGCTCTGGAGGACGCTCTGGAGTGTGGGGACCCTGAGACAGGGGCCCCGTCTGATTCCCTTTTGTCTAGGAGATTTTTCAGACGGCCCCGGGCCAATATACAATCTTTTGGTTTCATTTTCCCTACCATTTTGCCGGCTTGTCTTGTTTGTGTGTTGTGTCTTGATTTTTGTGTCCTTCTGTGTCTGTTTCTACTTGTTTGGAATGGGACAGTCTGCCTCCACCCCTTTGTCCCTAACCCTCTCTCACTGGTCGGCAGTGACAGACCTCGCGTCGAACCTGGCAGTTCGGGTGAGGAAGGGAAAGTGGCAGACTTTCTGTTCGTCTGAATGGCCCACCTTCGGAGTCAGGTGGCCAGTAGATGGTACTTTTGATCTTAATATAATTAGGGCAGTCAAACAAAAGATTTTCATTCCAGGTTCGCACGGACACCCGGACAAGCAGGCCTACATTTGGGTATGGGAGGATCTGGTGACTGACCCTCCTAGGTGGGTCCGACCCCTCCTGACTGCTCCTACAGCACCTTCACTTACTTGTGCTCCGATTCTCGCGACAAAACCTTCCCAATCGACTCCATTACTGACTCCATCCCCTCCTCAACCCCCCTTACCTGAATCTCAGAATGACCTCATTTCATTTGCCCTAGACTTCCTGCCACCGCCACGGCCGCCTCCCTATCAGCCCGAACCACAACCTCCGGCAGAGACTGGGCCCAAGTCTGTCTTGGTCTCCCCGTCGGGTCCAGCACAGGGAACCCGCCAGAGGAGAGCAAGGCTCCCGGATGAGGCAACCGCGGCTATCACACTGCCTTTGCGCCCAATTGGGGGAACGGTCGATGATGGGGCTGGGGGTGACATGCCCACTCTCCAATACTGGCCCTTTTCCTCCTCTGATTTGTATAACTGGAAAAATAATAACCCTCCATTTTCTGAGGACCCCTCCAGATTAACAGGTCTCTTAGATTCCATCATGTATTCCCACCAACCTACTTGGGATGATTGCCAGCAGCTCCTGGGGATCCTCTTCACTACGGAAGAGAGAGAGCTCATTCTCCTGGAAGCCAGGAAACTAGTCCCCGGGCCCAGATGGGCAACCTACTCAACTCCCCACCCTGATTGATGAGCGCTTCCCATTAAGACGACCAACCTGGGACCCAAATACCCCGGAAGGTAGGGAGCATCTGTCCCTCTATCGCCAGACTCTAAGGGCGGGTCTCCGTGCGGCGGCCAGAAGGCCCACTAATTTGGCCAAGGTGGGTGAGGTTTTCCAAGGGCCTGACGAAACCCCCTCTGCCTTCCTTGAAAGGCTCATGGAAGCATACAGGAGGTATACGCCTTTTGATCCTTCTGAAGAACAGAAGTGGGCGGTAAAGATGGCCTTTATAGGACAGTCAGCTGCAGACATAAGACGCAAGTTACAGAGATTAGATGGTTTGCAGGGACTGACTTTGAGAGATTTAGTCAAGGAAGCAGAAAAGGTTTATTATAAAAGAGAAACTGCAGAGGAAAAAGAAGCTAGGTTAGAAAAAGAGAGAGAAGAGAAGGAAAGACAAAGAGAGAAGCGGCAAAATCGAAATTTATCATGGATCCTGGCAATGGCAGTGAAAGACAACTCAGGGCCTCGAGGCAAAGGAGGTCGCCCGCCTTTAAAGCCTAACCAATGTGCATACTGCAAGGAAGAGGGTCATTGGGCCCGAGAGTGCCCCCAAAAACAAAGAGGACGAGGCTGGTCAGTCTTGGCCCTTGAGGACTGAGGAAGTCAGGGTTTGGAACCCCTCCCCAAGCTCTGGGTAACCTTTGAAGTGGAGGGGACCCCAGTCGACTTTGAAGTAGATACGGGGGCAGTCTTTTCAGCAATACAACAACCACTCGGGCCACTATCTTCCCGCAAGTCTCTAGTCCAAGGGGCTAACGGGAGTAGAGAGAGACCCTGGACCACTCAGAGAACAGTCAACTTGGGGAAAGCAGTTCCGGCTGAGGAAAAGAACCCCTTTGTCTGGCAAGAGGAACACCAGACAGCGTTCAAGACGCTGAAGAAGGCACTCCTGTCGGTACCTGCCCTCGCCCTTCCTGATGTGAGTAAGCCCTTCACCCTGTACCTCCACGACAAAAAGGGAGTGGCAGTTGGTGTACTAGTGCAAGCTCTCGGACCCTGGAAAAGGTCCGTCACCTACTTATCCAAATGACTCGACCCAGTGGCTAGAGGGTGGCCCACTTGCCTACGGACAGTGGCAGCAGCGGCTACTTTGGTGAGAGACGCGGAAAAATTGACTCTGGGTCAGCCCCTGACCATCATTGCTCCCCATGCACTAGAGAGCATTGTTCGTCAGCTGCCTGAACGATGGCTGAGCAATGCCCGGGCCACCTATTACCAGACAAAGCTACTAGACCGAGACCGCATCACATTCGGGCCCCCATCCCTTTTGAATCCGGC
Organism: Onychomys torridus; assembly: GCF_903995425.1. NCBI lineage: Eukaryota > Metazoa > Chordata > Mammalia > Rodentia > Cricetidae > Onychomys > Onychomys torridus. Next base: position 79,737,162 of record NC_050453.1, read on the forward strand.
CACCCTCCTCCCAATCTCCCCAGAGGAGGGTGAGAGTGAACTAGTCCATAACTTCGAGGCCATCCTAGCCAAAGAAACCGGGGTCTGAAAGGACCTAACAGACCAGCCTCTAGCCCACTCTGATCTGATATGGTATATGGATGGCAGCAGCTTCCTGAGTGGGGGGCAGAGGAAAGCGGGAGCAGCCGTAGTGGACAAAAATCAGGTAATTTGGTCTAGTAGCCTCCCGGAAGGAACTTCAGCCCAGAAAGCAGAACTGGTTGTGCTCATGCAAGCTCTCACCATGGCTGCAGGAAAACGGGCCACAATCTATACTGACAGCCGGTATGCGTTTGCAACATCGCATGTGCATGGGGCAATGTATCGAGAGAGAGGGCTACTAACATCGGCTGGAAAAGAAATCAAAAATAAAAAAGAGATTGAGGCCCTATTAGAGGCTGTAATGTTGCCCCGAGAGCTGGCCATCGTACATTGCCCTGGGCACCAAAAAGGGGACTCCCCAATGGCAGCGGGAAACAGAAAGGCCAATGGAGAGACAAAGGAGGCTGCCCTCCGGGATCCGAGGAGCCTGGCCATTCACGCCTGGACTCCGGAGGATCCAGCTCCTGAAGAGGCTCCACCCCCGGAACTTCTGAAAGACACTCTAAAAAGGATCTACAAATTAACCCATCTGGGCAGCAGAAAATTGATCTAGCTGACTACAAAAGATAAGACCCTCTCCCCATCTGAAAAGAAACAAATGGCAGAAAAGATGGTAGCTTCTTGCCAGGCCGGCCAGCAGGTAAATGCATATCCTGGGAAACTGGCCCCCGGAAAAGGCTACGAGGAACCCGCCCTGGCCAGCATTGGGAAGCAGACTTCACGGAGGTAAAGCCAGCTAAGTATGGCCTGAAGTACCTGCTAGTGTTTGTAGATATCTTTACAGGATGGGTAGAGGCCTTCCCTACCAAGAGAGAAATGGCGATTGTGGTTGCCAAGAAAATCTTGAAAGACATCTTCCCTCGGTTCGGGTTACCACAGGTAATAGGGTCAGATAATGGACCAGCTTTTGTGGCCCAGGTAAGTCAGGGACTTGCAAAGGTACTGGGGATTGATTAAAAGTTGCATTATGTCTATAGACCCCAGAGCTCAGGACAGGAGAACAATTAAGGAGACCTTAACGAAATTGACCATGGAGACTGGCTCTAGAGATTGGATGATGCTCCTACCGTATGCCCTCTTTAGAGCTAGAAATATCCCTTCCTTCATGGGTCTTACCCCCTTTGAACTGCTCCTTGGGTGTGCACCCCCAGTTAAGAACGTAACCCTCCAGCAAGGAGAAATCATGCCTTCCCCTCTGTCTGACAGGCTACAAGCCTTAGCATCTGTCCAGCATACACTGTGAAAGCAACTGTCCGCTGCATACCAACCCAGCGGGGACAGCGCTGCCCATCAGTTCCACGTGGGGGACTTCGTATACGTACACAGACACTAGCATCAGACTTTGAAACCCCGATGGAAGGGACCATACCAAGTCCTGCTGACCACTCCAACAGCGGTCAAGGTGGACGGGATTGCCGCCTGGATCCATGCCTCCCACCTCAAGCCAGCCAAAGTGCCAGAAGACTCTTGGACTGCGGAATGGACTGACCATCCTCTTAAGCTTCGGATTGGTCGCCAGTGCGACCGCAAGTAACCCACATCAACCAATGTCTCAGACTTGGCAGGTTATATCAGGCCAAGAAAAAATTGTATAAAAAATTACCTCTAATCAGCACCCACTGTGGGGCTGATGGCCTGACTTGCACCCGACCTCTGCCAGCTAGCAGCAGGGTCAGATGACTGGGATATCCCTACAACTGACCCTAGGAACCCTAGATCGCCAGCTGTCTGTCAGGATGGAAAAGAAACTTGTAAATATAATGGGAGGAGATATGGGTGTAATAAGGAAATCAATGACAAAACTTAGAAAAAGGTTAGATGCCAGAGAAAAAAACTTACGAGGCTCTCAAAGCTGGTTTGAGGGATGGTATAATCAATCCCCATGGCTAACTACATTATTGTCAGCCCTCAAAGGATCAATTATTGTATTAATTCTTGTCCTCATGATTAGACCATGTATCCTCAATCGAATCTCGGCTTTTGTACGATTCCAGGTAAATGGGGTTAAGATGATGGTCCTGAGACAACGATACCAGCCGATATCTGGCAGTGACCTTTAAGATTGAAGGTCGGCACAAAAAAAGGGGGGGAATGAAAGACCATTGTAAGAGAAATAAGGAGACCCCCCCACACACCAGCTCTGCTAATTGTAGATTCAGTGGAAAAGTACTGCATTCTGCTCCCACGCCCCATACCAGAAAGTTAGCCCATCATGCTGTGCTAACAGGATGCTTGCAGGATGACTGCCTGCGGTTGTGCTTGCAAAATAAATTGCTTGAGAAGAATGCTTGCCAAATAACCCCTTGCTAGATAAGCTTGGAATTCGTTTACCTACCCAGACTCTGAGAAAGACTGCGGAGACATCTGGTCTCCAGATGTCTGCACTCTGGATGACCCGGCTCCCCTGCCCTGATAGAACCGCCTCTTAAAAGGCCTGCGAGCCTTAGACTCGGGGTCACCGGCTACTTCTTGCGCTGGTGGCCCATGAGCTTGTGCTAATAAAGCTTCTTTTGTGACCCGATATCAGAGTGAAGCTTTCTGTTTTGGACGCTGACCCTAACAATACCTTAAATCACTTCTTTAGACCTTTACAGCTTGCATCTACATACCTTAAGTTATTTTCCTAGATCTTCATAACCTACACAAATGTTAAACCTTTCCCTTCCATCCAGTCATTTACCACGAGACATAAATGGTTGATTATTGAGAGCAGTCATTGCAAAGCAAGTTCCTCGAAACCTGTCTTGTAAGTTTGTCTTTTTCAGAGTGAAGTCTGCCAGCTAGGTAAATTGTGTCTGGATCTGCCTTTTTCAGCAGGAGACCTAGAAGCTCTAGAAAAAGTGAGGCCTGATTCTACATATGAAGTGACTGACTAGGCAGTTGAAGCCTTGGGGGAGGAGCTGGTTCTGCTTGCTGTTATTAACATAAAGCTACAGTTAGCCATCAGCATCAGAGATCTGAGAAGGATAAATTACAGCAGAAAGTATAATTCAAGTGGCCTATGTATCCATTAAAATTATGGAGATTTAGCGCTACCTGAACAGTTACCCTACACTCTCATAGTCTCAATGGCTTCATTGTGGGCTGAGGGCTCAGGGCAGCATCAGTCTTCAGTTGCCAGACCCAGAAGATCCAAAAGACTTTCTTGTGGCAGAAGAACTTGGGAACGCTGACCTATTGTGGTAAGGCAGAGTAGGGCAGTCAACCCAACAATGTCCACAGTTTGGGCAGAGCCCTGGAGGCAGGTGAGACATGGCCAATTCTTTGTCCAGTGGTACATTATCACAGGTGGTGTCATCTGTGCCCAATCATCTTCTTTGGGGACCTTAGGGTCACTGCTAGGAGCTGGCATTTCTGTCTATCATGAGAAGCTTTTTGTAAAAGATTTATTTATTATTATATATACAGTGTTCTGCCTGCATGTATGCCTGTACACCAGAAGAGGGTACCAGATCTCATTACAGATGGTTGTGAGCCACCATGTGGTTGCTAGGCATTGAACTCAGGACCTCTGGAAGAGCAACTGGTACTCTTAACTACTGAGCCATCTCTCCAGCCTGAACATAGAGGATAAAGATAGTAAAGCTTTAATGAAATCTGAGTCCAGAAAGGAAGAAAGAAAGGATCATAAAAGAGTAAGGAGGCTAGAGGCCCAAGAGGGTATAAGGACAAGACAGAGCAGGCAGCTCAGAGGGGAGGGGAGGAAAAAGGTTGCAGTGTAGGCTCAGGGGGCATAAAGGAGTTCTGGGACTGCAGGAGGGAACTGAGAGGGAACAGCACAGGATATAGACAGAATAGTTGCAGTATAGGAGCTCTGCCTGAGGGAAGATTCTAGCATAAGCCCAGAAGGGCTTAAGGAAGCTACAGGAGTGCAGCTCCTACAGGGAGGCAAGGAGCTCCAGGAAGGAGTTCATATCAGGGAGCACTGAGGGGGAGGAGGCAGGGAAGGGGCCACAGGCCCAGGAGGACATAGAGAAATTTCTGGGACTGCAGGAGGACACAGAGAGGGGGTAAGTGTAGTGGTGATAAGAATTTCAATCTGGGGCATCCCCAAGTGGACTGAGAGAATTGTCCCAAGTCACAGAGGAAACATCTGCCCATGTGATAGTGTCCTGACATACTGGTGTGACTTTTGTAGTAATAACAATAAGAATTTTGTAGTAATAAATTCAGGCAGCTCTCCAGTAGAGGAGAAGAGGAGAAAGCAGCTGGGGAGGAGGACTGGGAGAAGTTTTTGGGGAAAAAAATGGAAGGTTTTAATAGAGGGAGAGGAGTAAGTGTCTTTAAAAAGAGAGATGTCCATATGAGCATAGCAGGCCAGAGGGACAGAGAGATGTGCTCAGGTGATGGGCACCCAGGAGGGTATAGTAGGCTCCAGGAACCAGAGAGGACACTTACAGGGTAGGGAAGAAGAGATGGATGGTTAGAGCAGGAACAGGAATCTGGAAGTCAGCGACTATAGAATTGCTAGTCAGAAATGGCAGGAGCTGGGAGAAACAATTACCCACCCACACCTTAAGCAAGTCAAATCAGCAGCTTGGTTCAGAGAGGCCGATTCCCTGGGAAGGGAACTCATACATGCTACTCCTAGGTTTTGACATCAGATGAATGAAAAATGAGAACATGGTTGCTCCTAGGTGTGCTTGAGGAGAAAGTTTATTGTAGATATAAAGGAGGAAACTGGCAGAGGTCTCTGGAAGGATCCAAAGTGAACAGGGCTATGGGGAGGGTGTGTGTGTGCAAGCAGTTTAAGAGGCCAAGAACAGAGCCAGGAGAGTATGTAACCAAAATGGTTGAGGTTATATAGGAAGGAGAAGCAAAGGAGAGAGAGGGAAGCCCAGCCCCTAAGCTACAGAGGTTTAGCGCAGGGGTGGGGTGAGAAGTTCTGGGAAGAGCCACAGGTACTGAGAGATGCTGGGAGAGTTGACCAATACCTAATTTGATATTTTAATAGGTAGCCATTTGTCCCAGGTTTCTTTGAGACCTGACAAGGCAAAATTTTACCTCTAACTTTTTTGCCCCCTACTGTGGACCTGAGAATTAAACTGATATTATAAATGTTATGCCCAAAACACCCCCAGAGAGACCACCAAAGACCAAGGATGTCCAGAATGCAAAAGCAAGGTTTATTTCCGTTACAAGTCGCAGCGGGGAACTGGTCTCAAGCACTCACTTGTCACAGCACAGAGAGGCAGGGAGGCCTTGCTTTTTCTTTGTGAGGCTGGCTTGTTAAAGGTGAAAAACACGAGTCTGCGTCCCTTGTGTGGGGGAGTTAGTACAGGTACAATTCTAACTGGCTAAGTCTTCCTGGGCCTCAGAGTTATCTTATTTTAGTTTGTCTGTTTGCTCTGTTAGAACTTTTACAGCCCATCTCTGGAGTTGAGAAGTGCCATCTCCGGCGTTGGGACGTCCCATCCGGTGGTTAATCAGTCACTGCCAAATGGCCTGGCTTTTGTCCGGCATTTGGGGCACTCTTTTGTTAATTAGTTGCTATCACATGGCTGTACTTTTAAGTTCCTGGAGCTGGTGCCATCATTTCTGCGGGCTTGAAACTGGCCTGGGTCTATCTATATTAAGATATCTTTGTCTAAGCCTCCTTCTTCATCTTAGAGAATAGAGTGAGGGTCTCACAATAAAGACTAGCAAAATAAAAACATTCAAATTGGGGCTGGAGAGATGGCTCAGCTGCTTAGTGCTTGCCACTCTTCCAAAAGACCGAAGTTTGGTTCCCAGAAGTGATGACTGTCCTGTAGCTCCAGGGTTTTATCCAACTCCTGTAGTCTCCAAAGGCACTTGTACTCCCTCCCTATCACACACATATGCTCAGGACCACACATACACACAACGCAAAAATACAACACATCCTTTGTCTGTTTCTTTGTGTGCAGCCCTGACTGTCCTGGAACTCCCTTGGTAGCCCAGGCTGGCCTTGAACTCAGAGATCCACCTGCCTCTTCCTCCTGAATGCTGGGAGGTGTGCACCAACCAGCAATAAACCTTTTAAATAAGCATATAGATTTACTTACCACAAGGTGTACGTGGCATAGCAGCTTTCATAAGGAAGTGACTCACAGACAAGTGTATGCCAATATACACAAGTAGTAAGTTAGGGCTGCTGATCTGGCTCAGAGTATAAAAAATACCATCACCAAGCCTGGGCCCGAGTTTGAACCCTAGGATCCACACACGGTGTCTCCTGACCTTGGCACATGCTGTACTCCCCCTCAATCACAATAAATAAATATATAAATAACTTTTTTTTTTTTTTAGGGCCTGGAGAGATGGGTCAAGGTCCTCAGGCCCCTCATGTGTCCACAAATGAGCTCAAGTTGAACTGTAGGAGTTTTGGCAATGGGATAAAAGCCAGCATTCCTCAGGAACTTGTGAAACTGGTTTTCCATCCCTGAAAGGAGTCCCTATCCCAGCTACTCATTCCCCTTACAATCCACATGATCTGTCCACCCTGTGCTCCCTGGCTCTATCTCACTACTCACTATGCTCCATCTCTTGATATCTCCGCCTTTCTTCCTGACTCTCCCACTTCCCTAGGCCCGGTCATGCCCAGTCTGCTTTCTTTTCCCTCTGCACTGGACTCTTCCAGATGCTTCTGGATTTCCCCCCTCCTTTTACCTATAGTAAAAACCTTCCCCCTAATTGAGTGGTCATGTCAGTAGTTTTTGGTTTTTTTTTTTTTTTTTTTTTTTTTTTACTACACCCTTTCTCACACATTAGCAAACCCCAGGAACTCTGGCTCCGAGGACCTGGTGCCCTTTTCTGGCTTCTTCAGACACTGCGCTCACCTGCAAAGACCCCCACCATCATCTTCCCCGCCCACACAGATTTATAAATAAATACTTTAAATATGTCATTTTAATTTTTTTAAAGAGTAGTAGGGGCTGGAGAGATGGCTCAGAGGTTAAGAGCACTGACTGCTCTTCAGAGGTCCTAAGTTCAATTCCCAGCAACTACATGTTGGCTCCCAGCAATCTATATAGAGATCAGATGCCCTTTTCTGGTGTGCAAGGATACATGGAGGCAGAATGCTGTATACATAATAAATAAATAAATAAAATCTTTTAAAAAACGAGTAGTAAATTATTTTTGACAAGCAGAGGGGCTTGGACTAGGTAGCTGTGGGAAGTACGGAAGCAGCTAGTATACAGGGTTGGCTGTTCCTGATTTTCTGCCCTGGTGATAGAAAAGTGCTTTTTCTACTGGTCTAGAAACTGCACTCCGGCTCCTCGGGCTCTGTGCATGCCATGTAGGCACTGTACTGCTTGGCTAAAAGCTGCACTCAGGCTCTGTGCATGCCATGAAGGCACTGTACTGCTGGGCTAGAAGCTGCACTCAGGCTCTGGCATGCCATGCATGTAAGCACCACACCCAGCAGCATCAGCTCTGAATTTTCTGAAGCAAAGAGGAAAGAGGCAGCTCAGTTGGTAGAATGCTTGCCTTGCAAGCATGAGGCCCCAAGTTCTATCCTGAGTACCCAATGGGTGGAAGTTGTCCTCTGATCTCCACATAGACACATTGTGCATCTGAATCCATACATACCTACACCACACCTAATAGAGTGAGAAGGTCATACAACAGGATTCTGCTCTTGGCTACATTGTAGTTTTGAATGCTGAGATCTTGGACCAAGCTGTTCAGTGTGGGACAGAGCTCAGCTTTCCAAGACACTATGATAAATTTCCCGTGGTTGAAAAACTTATAAAAACTTATAAAGTTCACAGGGAGTGCTGGTGAGGAGTGATGCAGACTGATTGAAAGCCTTTAATCCCAGTATTCCGGGAAGGAGCCTTTGCTGTGGGACTCAACCAGAACAGATCCAAGCATTCTGCCCCAGGCTGACCCAGGGCCCAGCTGCTGGATCCTGTGGAGCCCAACAACTTGGAGGCCTTGGTGAGATTGCCCTACTGATCAACCTGTTCTGCTGTGGATATTGATCTGTATAAATAAAATGCTGATTGGCCAGTAGCCAGGCAGGAAGTATAGGCGGGACAAGGAGAGAGGAGAATTCTGGGAAGTGGAAGGTGAAGGCGGAGATATACTGCCAGCCACCACCATGACAAGGAAGATGTAAGGTAATGGTAAGCCGCCAGCCACGAGGCAAAGTATAGATTAATAGAAATGGGATAAATATAAGAGTAAGAGCTAGACAATGGTAGGCCTGAGCTAATGGCCAAGCAGTTTAAATAATATGAATGTCTCTGTGTTTATTTTATAAATGGGTTGTTGGACTAATAGGGCTTGGCAGGGGCTGGAGAGAAGCTCTCCAACTACACTGTTCAACTGAGATCCATTCTGGAGAGGTTTCAGAAGCCTGCAGCCTGCAGTCTGAGAAAACAAGATCAACTGAGGAGTTGGTGATTGAGCAAAACACAACCCACAAATGCAAGAGAAGGAGCCATCCAGCCACCAAACCAGATCACCAGAGTCATAAGCCCACCCTACACTGACTGGGAACAGGTAAGACCCCCATCTCTAGACTGGCAGACCAGGTCTCAAGACCCTAGGCCCCAGCCATTGGAGCCCCAGGGACCAGGCAACTACCTTTCCCTACTTTCTCAACAACAACAACAACCACAACAACAAACATCCCCTGCGAATCCAACAACCACTGGAGGATTTATAAGCCCACCCTGCATCAATTGGGAACAGCCTTTGGAGCCCCAGGGACCAGACATTGGCATCTTTCCCTGCCTCCTCAACCAAGAAAACCATCCCATTTGACACCAACAACCACTGAAGTCATAAGCCCACCCTACCCTATGCCAATTGGGAACAGTTTCTCCCTGAGACAGAACCCACTAACAATGATTGGACTAAGCTGCTCCTGGAGAAACAGAGCTCAAAAGCACTGATTCAACTGAGAACTCCCAGTGGACCAAAACTATCAATTTGAACAAAAGAGGCACCCTCAGACACAGACACTGCCTGCACCGAGCAGAGGAAGAGATGAGTAGATGCCAGTGCAAAAATATGGGCAACAACATAAAGACCTATATGACACCATCATAACCCAGTGTCATAATTCTACACCTGCAAGACTTGAACATACCAATGGAGAAGAATCAGAAGAAATCAATCCTAAAAATGACTTTAAGAAGATAATAGAGACCCTTAAAGAGGAAATGAAAAATTCCCTTAAAGAAATGGAAGAAAAACAAAAAAAAAATTGGAAGAAATCAAAGAAAGCAAAGAAAAAGCAACTAAACTGGTGAAGGAAACAGTTCAAGATTTGAAAATTGAAATTGAGACAATAAAGAAGACACAAACTGAGGGAATGGTGGAAATAGAAAATCTGATTAAATAAACAGGAACTATAGATGCAACTGTAACCAACCGAATGCAAGAGATGGAACAGAGAATCTCCGACGTTGAAGACACAATAGAGAAAAGAGATTCAGAGATTCGTCAATCAAAGAAAATACTAAAGACAAAAAGGCATAACACAAAATGTCCAAGAAATTTGGAACACTATGAAAAGAATAATAGGGATAGAAGAAGGAGAAGAATACCAACTCAAAGGCACAGAAAATATATTCAACAGAATCATAGAAAAAAACTTTCCTAACCTAAAGAAAGAAATACCTATGAAGATACAAGAAGCTTACAGAACACTAAATAGGATGGATCTAAAAAAAAAAAAAAGTCCCCTTGCCACATAATAATCAAAACACTAAACATTCAAAATGAAGAAAAAATATTAAGAGCCGCAAAGGAAAAAGGCCAAGTAACATATAAAGGCAGACCCATCAGAATAACACCAGACTTCTCAATAGAGACTATGAAAGCTAGAAGGTCCTGGACAAATGTTATGCAGACACTAGGAGATCATGGAAGCCAACCCAGACTATTGTATCCAGAAAAACTCTCAATCACCATAAACAGAGTAAACAAAATATTCCATGATAAAACTGGATTAAAACAATACCTATCCACAAATCCAGCCCTCAGAAAGCACTAGAAGGAAAAATCCAATGTAAGAAAATTAAACACACCCATGAAAACTCAGGCAATAGATAATTCCATACCAACAAATACCAAAGAAGGGAAACACAACACTACCACAAAAAAACAAACAAACAAACAGAAATTAACAGTCACTGGACATTAATATCCATCAATATCAATGGTCTCAACTCATCTATAAAAAGACACAGGCTAACAGAATGGACACGAAAACAGGATCCATCCTTCTGTTGCATACAAGAAACACACCTGGGCTGGAGAGATGGCTCAGAGGTTAATGGCACCGACTGTTCTTCCAGAGGTTCTGAGTTCAATTCCCAGCACTCACATGGTGGCTCACAACCATCTGTAATGAGATCTGGCTTTTTCTTCTGGCCTGCAGGGATACATGCATACAGAATACTATATACATAATAAATAAGTAAATCTTTTAAAAACAAAGAAAGAAACATACCTAAACTTCAAAGACAGACACTACCTCAGAGTAAAAGGCTGGAAAAAGGCTGTTCAATCAAATAGAATTAAGAAACAAGCTGGTATATCTATCCTAATATCTAATAAAATAGATTTCAAACTAAAATCAGTCAAAAGAGATTGGAAAGGACATTACATATTTATCACAGGGAAAATCCACCAAGATGAAATCTCAATTCTGAACATTTATGCCCCAAATACAAAGGCACCCACATTTGTAAAAGAAACATTATCAAAGCTTAAATTGCTCATCAAACACCACACAGTAGTAGTGGGAGATTTCAACATACAACTCCCACCAATGGCCAGATCTACCAGACTGAAACTTAACAGAGAAATAAAGGACCTAACAGATGTTATGACTCAAATGGACTTAACAGATATCTACAAACCATTCCACCCTAACACAAAAGAATATACCTTCTTCTCAGCACCCCATGGAACCTTCTTGAAAATTGACCACATGCTCAGTCACAAAGCAAATCTCAACAGATACAAAAACATTGGAATAACCTCCTGTATCTTATCGGACCACCATGGCTTAAAGGTACATTTCAACAACAACAGCTATAGAAAGCCTACAATCTCATGGAAACTGAATAATGCCCACTTGAAACATCAATGGGTCAAGGAAGAAATAAAGAAAGAAATAAAAGATTTTCTAGAATTCAATGAAAATAAAAGTACAACATACTCAAACTTATGGGACACTATGAAAGCAGTGCTAAGAGGAAAATTCATAGCACTAAAAGCCCACATAAATGTTCCCCCTTTTATTGCATGGAATAATTTCAAGAGTTTTGGAATTAGCTCTTCTTTGAAAATCTTGTAGAATTCTGCACCGAAAACATCTGGTCCTGGGCTTATTTTGGTTGGGATACTTTTAAAGACTGTTTCTATTTCTTTAGGGGTTATTGGTCTATTTAAATAGTTTATTTGGTCTTGATTTAACTTGGGTATGTGGTACCTATCCAGAAAATTGTCCATTTCCAGATTTTCCAACTTTGTGGAGTACAGGTTTTTGAAGTATGACCTGATAATTCTCTAGATTTCCTCATCGTCTGTTTTCATGTCTCCCTTTTTATTTCTTTTTATGAGGCTACAGTTACCCTGATGGCCAACCTCACAAAGAAAGAGAATTACAGACCAATCTACCTCATGAACATTGATGTAAAAGTACTCAACAAAATATTAGCAAACTGAATCCAAGAAAACATCAAAAAAAATTATCTGCCATGACCAAGTAGGTTTCATCCCAGGGATGCAAGGATGGTTCAACATATGAAAATCTGTCAGTGTAATACACCATATTGCTGGGGATGGCGTATAAGATAGCTGATGTGCTGCCAGCAGAGATTGGAGAAAAGGGGACCTGAGATTGTGGACCATCAACTCTCCGTGTGTTCCCCTCTGATCTTCTGCTTAGCATGCCTCTAGAGGGCCAAGTTAGAAATGTACATGTCATGCTCTCTTCCATATAAATATTTCTTGTAACACTAGTCTTTTTCTTCTATCTGATCTTCATGTTCTGTGTTCTTAGATCAATGGTGATTTCTGTGATGGAGGAAAGGAGTGAAGTAAATTTCACAGTAAATTATACAGAGATGATCACTTGGGCTGGGGCTACAGCAGATATGCAGTTCATGGGAAAGAATCTTCAGCCTGGGGAAGCTTTTTAGCCTTGGATAAAATGTACGAAATGTGTGGTCAACTATAGCACATGGTATGATGTGTATCAACACACTGGACTTAAATTGGCCATGATGAATAATTCAGTTTCTGAGGATATTCCAAGGACATTGTGTAAAACTTGAGACCCTAAGGGGTATTGGCTGAAGACTATGGATGGAGTAACATATACATGGGATGACAAAATAAAAATGTGGGAACCTAGAATAGGAGGAAAATAGTGGCCTCCACCAAGAAAGGGAGATGGCAACTTTAATCCAGATACTTTTTATTCCTCCTGAATGAGTGTGGAGTTAATGTGACAATGATGGAGTGACAAGCTTTATTGGGTTTCTAGACTGAAAAGAGCTGCCAAGAAAGATGAGCTTCCTTTCACAGAAGCTCTATAAATTAGATTAGGTCTTCCTTGGAATTGTTGGATATATAAGGACAGAAGCTGCTGACTTACAGGGACAGATTTCTTGTCTGAGGTCATTATAGCCCACCAGTCATGGGGCTTAGTGTTTGCTGAGAGCTGAGAAAGAACTTTAGCTACAGGGGTCTTGAGGTTGGAGCAGACTGTGTGAGAAGGAAATGACTGTCTGGTACATTGACCACTGTTCTTGTTTTTACCTTTTTTTTTTGTGAAATTGCATGTTGCTAGCCTTTGGGTCAAGTGCTCAAAAGATTGTATAATCATTAATAATAAAAAATAGATTATACTTGCTTTGGTGTTAAATCTGGGATAGTTCCTGTGTTTAGTAAAAGATGATGAAGAATATATTGGTGATTTTCTAAGAATAATTTTTGGAATCATGAGAACATTTTGTATTGGGTGATTTCCCCTTTACTTTGGGTTCCCCCTTTACTTATGATAATAAAAGACTGAGATTACCAGAGCAAAAGCAGAAGCTAAAGTAAGAGAAGTTAGAGAGGTAGCTAAGAGAAGCCAGGGAAGCAAAAGAAACTTAGCAACTGCAGAAGCCCGAAGTGACCTGTCAGCTTGTATGATCATTGTCTCTGAGTTGTTATTGCACCTTCCAGGTATCCCATCCCTCAGACCCCTGAAACTGCTGAGGCTGGTCCCCGACAACATATAAACAAACTGAAAGAAAAAAAAAAACCACATGATCATCTCATTAGATGCTTAAAAAGCCTTTGATAAAATCCAACACCCCTTCATGAGAGATCAGGTCCTAGAGATATCAGTAATACAAGGAACATACTTGAGCATATACCCAAGGAATGCTCAGTCATACCACACAGATCTATGTTAATAGCACCATTATTTGTAATAGCCAGAACATGGAAACAACCTGGATGCCCATCAATTGGAGAATGGATGAAGAAAATGTGGTACAGTGGAGTACTACTAAGCAGAGAAAAACAATGATAGAATGAAATTTGCAGACAAATGGGTGGAACTAGAAAATATCATCCTGAGTGAGGTAACCCAAACCCAGAAGGACAAACTTGGTATATACTCACTCATAAGTGGATACTAGATATAAAACAAAGGATAATCAGACTGCAAACCACAGATCCAGGGATGCTACCTAGCAGGGGGGACCCTAGGATGACTGTGATTTATAATAAGTTTTAGTTTTGTCCAATCACTGGGCAAGCTTTAGTGAAACATTTCACTATTAGGATAAGAGTTTGTACTGTATCAAACTGATGAAAGGATATGCTGGCTGTACTTTCAAGAGAAGTGGCTAAAATCATTTTAGATTATGGATTAGCCTATAGAAAAATGTCTGCCTTAAACCAAACAGTGAAGGGGAAGATGAATAGGAATCTCACTTACACAACTTAAGTAAAACATAGCTCTCTGAACAGATAAAGATAGGTTTCTTCTGTATCCCAGAATCTAATCAGTATTTATATGTATAATTCAGCTATTATTTGGCTTAAAAGGGCTTATTGGGAAATATCATTTTTACTATTTTCTACAGAGAAAATATTTTCCAGTTTCAAATAACCCTGGACTTTTGAATTATAACCTGTTTTTATGTTCAAGCTATCTCTGTATTATTTCTCTTGTAGTTGTACATAAACTGTATTTACATTCAAAAAAGGACTAATACTATAGAGTTATGTTACATGAAATATATAGAATATACAAATTCATAGAGACATTATCTCAAAATGGAGAAGAAAGGAATATAGAACAATGATTTCCTAAGTACAGAATTTCTGTTTTGTGTGATGGAAAAGCCCCACAAACGGACAGTAGTATCAGGACATAATATCATGAATGTAATAAATCAATATAATTAATGTAATTAATGAATATCATAAATATAGTTATTGAATGAGTACTGTGAATGTAATCAATGAATACCACAAATATAATTTATATCATGAATGTAATTAATGAATATTATGAGTGTAAATAATATCTTGAATGTAATTCATGCCACTGAATTGTGAACTTAAAAATGGTTACAATTGTAAATGTATGTTCATTTTAAAAAATAAGGTGGAATGTAATTACCATACATTATATGTGAGTATAATTGAAAAAAAAAAAAAGGGCAGGATTCCTACAAATGACCTTGCTCAGTTAGAAAGAAATGAATGTTTGCAGAGATCACCTATCTTCCAAAGTAATCTGTCTTGCCTGAAGCAGGGAAGAGAGACTGTGGATCTATCCTAGCTTCCTATGGCTGCAAACAATTTTCTTAGTGTTTGAAATAAACAGTCCAGTCTGTTGAGGTCAGATTCTTGTCTTTTTCTGTCTTCTGTTTCTTTATGTCGCCTCAGATATTTAGCACACACCCACACCCACACTTACTACTAATAAATAAAAACCAGTCAAAAGGTAGATATAACTTGAATACTGGTCAACACACAGTTGGTAAAATTTGATTTCATTCAGTATTACAAAGAATTGTTAAATTTGGGCATATGCTACAACTCTGAGGACATTGTACAATAATGTGAAATAAGCCTATGCTCGATAATTTTATCAGCTTGAGAAGAACTAAAGTAATTTGAGAGGAGGGAAACTCAAAATGCCTCCATAGGATCAGGCTGTAGGCAAGCGTGTAGGATATTTTCTTAATTAGTGATCTCTGGGGGAGGGCCCTGCCCATGGTGTGTGATGCTATCCCTAGGCTGGTAGTCCTGGATTCTATAAGAAAGCAACATAAGCAAGCCATGGGAAGCAGGCCAGTAAGCAGCACCCCTCCATGGCCTTTCATCAGCTCTTGCCTCCAGGTTCCTGCCCTCTTTGAGTTCCTGTCCTGACTTCCTTCAGTGATGGACTGTCACCTAAAAGTGTAAAATGAAACAAACCCTTTCCTCCCCAAGTTGTCTTGGTCATGGTGTTTATCACAGCAGTAGAAACCCTAACTAAGACCAAGCCAGGCACAGAAAAATAATGACTTTCTGAGTTGAACTTCTCCTGAAACTCACTAGGTAGCTGAGGATGACCTTGAACTACAGATTCGCCTGCCTTGGCCTCCTGAGTGCTGGGAGAACAGTAGTGTGCCACCACTCCCAGTTTATGTGATGCTGGAACCTAGGCTGTTCAGATTCTTGGTGAACTACATGCCCTTGCCTGAAGGAGATGACCTTTGGGGTGGATTAAGGGAGAATGTAGTAAATAGAAACTCACCCACCAAGCCTCCATTTACCCAACAGCAATCCTCCTGTTTACCAGGTCATAGTCCTTCTGTTTAGGACATGGTCATCAGTACTTGCTAAAAGCCACACTAATATAAAGTAGAATTTCAGCTGATTATGATAAACTAATACCTGGAAGAAGCCAAGGGCCTTCCAGAGGTTAAGCTGAGGCTCCAGGAGTCTTGTTGAAATTGGCTTTTGATTATTAGCCATTCCCTGCTATGAATTTCTCGCGTGCTATTGTAGCTTTTACATCATTCACTGGGCACATTTTTTCCTCTACTAATGGAATATTTAGATAAACTTCTGTGCAGTAAAGCAGCCAGGATCTCTCTCTCTCTCTCTCTCTCTCTCTCTCTCTCTCTCTCTCTCTCTTTAAAAATAAAGCTTTATTGGGAGAAAAAGGGAGAGAGAGAGAGAGAGAGAGAGAGAGAGAGAGAGAGAGAGAGAGAAACAGAGAGACAGAGAGACCCATGGAGGGAAGAGAGTGAAAAGAGAAAAGGAAGGCACACAGAGGGCCCGCCTGCTTTTTAGGCTGGGCTGTCCCAGGCTGAGCAGCCAGGATCTCTAATTTCAGGCTTTTCTGTAATTAGCATTCCAGAACTAGCAGCATCTGCCAGGACCATCCACGGATGGATGAAAGTATCTTACCTGAGATACCTCACAGATTCTCTAAGAACAGACTGAGAAGGCCTGGTGGATGTTCTGATTAACCTTAACTTTCTGCTTTCTAAAGTCTTATCTCTAGTTTTGCATCCACCCTTAACAATTAACTCAGAAGTAAAAGGTTCCAGCTTACAGGTATATCTAGCTGTGACGGAAGTTGCCTAGCCAAGTTGCCTAGTGAACAGCTTCAGGAGCAGAGATAAGGACCAAAGGGATAAAAGGCAGTTTTATTTTCAGAGCAGGGATGGAGAAGAAAAAAGAGAATGGAAGAACTAGATGGGTAAGAACTGGAGAGGAACAAACTGAGATGGGGAAGAACTAGATTGGGAGAGAACTAGATTGGAGGAGTAATACATTGGAGGACTAGAAGAGAGAACTAGAAGGACAAGATGGAAGATGAGGAAGAGTCAAATGGGGAAGAACTGGGTGGGTAAGAATGGGATGAGGCAGAACCTTAATGAAGGAATGAAGGAATAGCACTTGGAACAGCAGAAAGATGTAGAGAGAATCAGGCAAGAAAGGAGCAAAATATGAGAGCAGAAAAGAAGCTGTGTAGAGAACTGACTCAGAAGAATAAAGGGAGTTTGGTGTACCTAGATTCATTTCTTATCATCAAAGATTAAATTATCAGCTGCTTGTAGATTCTTCCTGGACCCTGGAAGAGGAGTACAAGGGGCTGGACCACCAATAATCCCCATTAAGTACTGCTATTTGGGGGGGGGGCTCTAACACAGAGGCTAAGCACTCAAGCATCTGAACAGCATCCGTAGCCCCTAAAGTTGAATTTCCGTAGGCATAGTCAGATTCATAAAGACAAAAGTTCTGTCTGGCATACACTTTGGTACCTTCACCTCTCTTTTGACCTAGCCTCACTATTAGCTTAGGAGTCCTTAAACCTCCAGTCCTCCTGCCTTGGATGTCAAAGTGCTGGTTACACAGGTGGACACTACCATACCGGTCTACCTAGCCTTTCTGCCCCTCCTACATAGGGATCTTGCAATGCTACTGTCCTAACACCCTCCCTCTGAGATGGGGGGGTCTTGCAACGCTACCTGGTGCTCCCAGGTTGGTCTTACACTCCTAGCTCAAGGATTCTCTGCTTCTGCCCCAGAAAGCTGGGAAAATGAGTATGAGACTCTCCCTGGGGCACTTTTCAGAGATCTAGCAGTAACTTTTAGAGATAAGGATTAGCAATTTGTCCTTGGATAAGAGAAGCCAAGCCCTCAATGGGAAAAGAAAGCCTTGTCAAGTCACACTCTCCTAGTTGCTGGCTTTGCTGCCTGAGGGAAGTCCCAGGCCACAGGAGGTTCCAACCCTTTGCCTGCTTTCTCTAGCTCCTTGGTTTGCGGACTAGGGATTTCTTTGTGTTGGACTACAGGACTCATCAGAGAATGAGGCCCTTATCGTCCTTCCATCCACAAGCCACTCTTCCCAACTGTTACTGTGGGAGCTGTTGTGCTCATGTCTACCACATCCCTGAACTTGGATTTTTTGGGAATGGCTCTTTGGAGGTTAAAATAGACTTTATGGGTTGCAGGGAGAATTTCAGAGTGCCCCACAAATATTAAACATTTATTTGGTGTGTGTGTGTGTGTGTGTGTGTGTGTGTGTGTGTGTGTGTGTCAGAGGACAACTGTGGGAGTTGTTTCTTTCCTTCCATTGGACTGTCAGGCTTGGTGACAAGCTCTTAACTGCTAAGGCATCTTGCAATGATTAAGAGCCTGAAGATGCCTTTTCAAAGAAACAACTCACAGAACTCGACTCAAGCTCCTTCAGAAAGTAAGTGGACTCGCTAACCAGGTGGAGGAGCTACAAGCTGAATTCTGGGTGCTTCAAGATTACTCAAGCCCACATCTTCCAGATACTCACTGGGATAGTGGTGGGGTAGATCACGTGCAAGGACTTCAAAGCCCCAAAGCACTTTCACAGCTGAAGTATTTTTATCAATTGAAGGTTACATTAGCAAACATTTTTGAGGATAACACGTTTATTTATTAATATTTATTTAGATTGTATATTATTATTGCTGTTGTTTGTTTTCCAAGACATGGTTTCTCTGTGTAACACAGCCCTAGCTGCCCTGGAACTCGCTTTGTAGACAAGATAACGTCCTGCCTCTGCCTCTGGAATGCTGGGATTAAAGCCATGAGCCACCACGCCCAGCTCTTTTATTATTTTTATTTATCAGATTACTTTTTTCCACATTCTTTCACACTCAGTTTATGCATGCTCTTTGTTGAGAAGTAGGTGAAGTTTTTTTGAATTCCTCTCTTGACTGAAGTATACAAGAGAACAGCACCGCTCACTGACCCCGCCCTCTTTGAACCACGTGTCGTTACCCCCCCCCCTCCCAGGTTTCCGAGATGCCTATCTGCAGGCTGTAGGCTTAGCCCCGCCCTCGGCCCCGCCTCCTCACTTGGAGCAGCTTATCAGCCGGCCCATGGCCACGTGCCTCCGAAGCCCCTTCTGTAGGGCTGTTTCCGGCGATGCCTATCTGCCGGGCGGCAGGCGATAACCACGCCCCTAGTTCTGCTGCCCCGCGTCAAGACACGCGCCCAGCACGGGACTCTGCGCGCGGCGCCTCAGGCATTGCGGCGGGCAGCCCGGGCTCCGGTGCGCCGCGGGCGTGGGAAGACCCCGGCGCCAGCGGTGGCGCAGAGCCGGTGGACGCGGCGGTAACGAGAGCGACGGGCGTTGCGAGCGAGTTGGCTGCTAGTCTGTGAGACGCGCTTCTTCGGCGGTGGTCCGGCGCTGGCTGATTGTTGGGTGGCCGGCGCCATGTCTGTGAGCGAGATCTTCGTGGAGCTGCAGGGCTTTTTGGCTGCCGAGCAGGACATCCGAGAGGCGAGCCTCCCCATCCTTTTCTCCTTTTCCTTGCCAGGCTGGGCTGCTTGGTTCCGCCCTGCTCGGTCTCTCGTTTTTGGGCCCGATGGGTTCAGGTTAGGCGGCCTCTCGGTTCCGGACTCGACTTCTCTTCTTGCTCCTCAGCATCATCTGCCTCTTTGCATGTCACTTTTCCTTTCTGCCACAACATTCCAGTCCCAGGCTCCGTTAACGCCCGGGGCTATCATCCAGGACACCTTTCCTGTACTGGTTGCTGGTATTTTTTTTAAAAGTACTTCCCATCTTTCCTTTAAAAACAAAACAAAAACGGAATCAAACTCTGCTGTAGCTTCTCACCCCACATAAAATTTAAAAAATCAGATTGATCTGTGGCTCATAATGTCTCTCCCTGATCTCATTTTAATGCTTGTTACTGTGTGTGTGTTCAAATTTACCTTTTCATTCCTCTAGTGCTTCAGATATTGTCCTGTTCGAGGACTCTTGGGTGTACTGTCTGCTTTTGCTGTAATTTTATCTCCTGCTTTCGCAGACTCTTTCCTTTTGCACTGGAGACAGGAGCTTGATATGTAGCCCTGGGGGGCCTCGAACTTGAACCTTTAGCTAGCTTTTAAAAATCCTGAAAAATGTAAACATGTTTACCTGTCCTGTTTATTAAATTGCCAGAGGGATTGCTTGCTTTCTTTAGTGGTTGCACGATACCCATCACTAAATGTGCACAGTATGTGTTTGTAAAGTGAATGAGTGAAAACCACTCAACACTTGTATGTAAATCTTTGTTCTGTACAACATTTACATTGCCAGCTATTCATTTTCATACTGTCTCAGATGGGTCCTGGGCAGGTGGCTGTTTTTCTTCTATGGCCACCCGAGGAATCTAAAGCTTCTTAATGACTCATTGAGTTGTGACAAGAAGAAATGAGTGGAAGAGTGTGGATTTACACCTGGGCAATCCCTTCTTGTGGAGGTCCTGAGGGCTGTGACTGGATATGAGGTTGTGGTAGCAATGTTTGTTTGAGTGTGTGATAATGAATACACTGACCTTATGTGATTTTTAATTCTCTAGGAAATCCGAAAAGTTGTACAGAGTTTAGAACAAACTGCTCGGGAGATTTTGACCCTGCTTCAAGGGGTCCATCAGGGCACTGGGTTTCAGGACAGTAAGTGCTTTAATTTGCTTTTGAAGTTTTTTTTGTCCAGTCTGTCAGTCTCTAAGTCACTTTCCATTGAGAGGATATACCACATACATCTGTGTCATTTTATTTTATAAAATGTCCATTATGCTGTCTTTATAGTAGTAAAAGTTAGAGAATAGTGGCTTGATCATTTTATGGATTTGCAATATTCTTGGTAATTTGATTGCTTTCCACTTGTGCATAGATGTGTGCCTTAAATAGGGATGTTTGTTGCTGTGACAGTCTATTGGCATTAATTACAGACGCTTAAAAACTTCTTGTTTATCTAAGAATTTTTATTTGGCTAACATGTGTGAGGGTGTGTGTGTGTGTGTGTTGGTGTTGGTGTGTGTATGTTGGTTGGTATATGTGTGTTGGTGGTGGTTTGTTTTTTCAGCAGGAGTCTTGCTTTGTTGCTTTGGCTGGTACTGAGTTGTGTTCCTCTGACCTGAACCTCAAACTCCACTGTGTGTGTGTTTTAATGATTGAATACCTTCTAATGATTGAATACCTTTTAATATACATTTGTAGATATGATGTGACAAGTGTAAAGTGTTCTAAAATTGATATGTTTATAGTCAACTCTTTCATTGAGATTCTAATATGTCAAGTTAGACATAGAACCCCTTGTAAGATTTCAGCCAGCATAGCTAAGAGCTGAAATGATTTTCTCATGGAGTCTTATAGCTTGCAGATTTCTAAGACAAGTCATTTTATGTAGTGATGTGGACTGTATCAGTCTTAGAATAATCAGTAAAAGCTCTTTTTGATCACAGTAGGAGGTAGACACAGTTGGGTGTCTGAGGATTGATAGGAATAGCGGCTGAGGAATAGTAGTCTCTGGTTTTAAGTTGATTAATGTCCAGATAGACTACATAGATTTTTTAAGCAAGAACTGTATTTGCAGTTTGGTAAGTTTTTCATTACTAAATTTGATTATCTTTTCTGATCAGTTCCAAAGAGGTGCTTGAAAGCCCGAGAACATTTTGGTACAGTGAAAACACATCTAACGTCTCTGAAGACCAAGTTCCCTGCGGAACAGTATTACAGGTTTGTAAGAAAAATTGCACTATTTTATGACGCTAGGTTTTGTAAAGAGGCAGGTGTTGAATGAATCCTAGAACAGGTAAACATCTTCTCTTTTTTTTTTTTTTTCTTTGTTTTTTTGAGACGGGTTTCTCTGTGTAGCTTTGCACCTTTCCTGGATCTCGCTCTGTAGACTAGGGTGGTCTCAAAGTCACAGAGATCCTCCTGCCTCTGCCTTCCGAGCGCTGGGATTAAAGGCGTGCACCACCACGGTCCAACACAGGTAACACAGGTAAATGTCTTTGTAGAAGGAACAGCAAAGTCATGCTGGCAGTAGTGGCAGTCAGGCTCATGTTTTCTTATTTCCTTCCGTTTACTTTAAACAGTGGTTAAGGAAACTGGTACTTTTTAACAAAATTTGTTCTTTGAAGATTGTAATTTGATCGCAACATTCCTCCCCCCTCCCCCTTCTCTTTCTTTCCTTTTAGTCCAGGCTGGCCTTGAACTTGGTGTATACTGAAAGATGATGGCCTTGACCATCTCTCCCTCCTGCCTTTACCTCATAAATGCTGGGATTACATGTGTGTGCCACCATGCTTGGTTTATACTTTGTGTGGAGTAGAGTAGAACCCAGGGCTTTGTATGTACCAGGCAAATACTTTATCATTTGAGCTCTCTTCAATTTTAATTTTCCTATTAATAAAAAACTGGATTGTGCTTCTCATTTATTAAACTTATAAGTAAATACTACAAATCTGAACTTGTCCAATTTAGCCAGATCTATTTAATGTATTTGAGTGCTGAGATGCTTCTGTCTGTTTTATGTGTTGGTGTTGCATATAGATTTTGTTTGTAGAGCCCCATTTCTGATCCGCTGGGTGCATCCTGTGACAGTTCCTAACCTGGTACCTGCTATGCCTTTATCAGGTTTCACGAGCACTGGCGGTTTGTGCTCCAGCGTCTCGTCTTCTTGGCAGCGTTCGTAGTGTATTTGGAAACAGAGACCCTGGTGACTCGAGAGGCGGTTACAGAGATTCTTGGCAGTAAGTGCTTCTGTGTGGTCTGTAGAGTCATGTACATTATCTTAGGTTTTGGTGTGTGTGTGTGCACAGAATGTGTGACGCTCATGTGAAGGTCAGAGGACAGCTTGGGTGTTGGTTTCTTGTCCCTCCTGTCTGTCAGTTCCTGGTATTGAACTGAGTCATCAGGCTTGGTGGCCATCCTGAGCAGCGTGCAGTAGTAGTATCTCTAGGGTGGGAACACCTTAGGAAGCTAGGAAAGTTTCTATCTCTTCATTTAACTGTATACGTGTGTATATTTATTTATATTCTTCGGCTTAAATTGCCTTCGTATCATGACTGTCTTGTATTCTAATGTTTTTTAGTTGAACCAGATCGGGAAAAAGGATTTCATCTGGATGTGGAAGATTATCTCTCAGGAGTATTAATTCTTGCCAGTGAACTGGTAAGAGGTGTGTGTGTGTGTGTGTGTGTGTGTGTGTGTGTGTGTGTGTGTGTGTGTGTGTCGGGGTAGTCTCATGTGTGCAGATGCACCTCTGTGAATGTGCTTTGGAAGTCAGAGGACAGCCTTGCTGTCATCCCTTGTGCTGGTCATTTTTTTTTTGGCAGACAAAAAGTTGTATTTATTGTGTTTGTGTGTGTGCCTGTTCCATGGAGTCTGCATGGAAAGCACAGGGCAACTTTTAGTAGGTTCTGTTGTTCTACCCTGTGAGTCCTGGAGATGGAGCTCTGCTCATTAGGCTTGGTGCGACCACTTTACCCATTGAGCCATCCTGTAGGCCCTGCCTTGTTTTTTTGAGATGGTCTCTGGTCTGGAGCTCACCAAATAGGTTAGGCTGGCTGGTGGGGCTCAGGGATCCCCTAGGCTCAGGGTTATAAGGACATGCGCCCACACCGAGCTTTTGTTTTAAACTGGATCCTGGGGATCAAACTCAGGTCCTGATGCTTGCAAGGCAAATGTTTTACTGATTGTCCTACTTCTCCAACCCACCAGGTTATTTTTTGAACTTCCTGCTTCTTTCTTAATTCTTAAGTGGCTGTCTGAACTGAGGAAGTTTGGAGTCTTTCTTAAGCCTTCCAGCAGTCATGAGGTAGTCATTGACTGCATTTATTTGTCGCAGCTAACTGTTAGGGTAGGGTCAGAAAAATGCCGGTTCAGATGCTGAGGTAGGGAGCTGTGCACATTTACTAAAGGGCACCTTTTTTGGGACAAGATCTCATGCAACCTAGATGGGCCTTGAATTCACTTTACGGCTATACAGCTGAGGATGACCTTGAACTCTTAGTTCTTCTGCCTCTACCTCCCAAGTGTGGTATGTGATATTTTAATTTAAAAGGTAATAATACCTCTTTCTTTTAGAAGTGTCAAGGCATGTATTCCTGACAACTGTAATAATTCATAGAGTAATTTTAGGGAAATGATTTGACTGTGGAGGTTATTTTTATTTTTTGAGATCAAGTCTTATGTAGCCCTGGTTACCTTGGAACTTGTGATTTTCCTCAGCCTTCTGGGTGTAGGATTGCAGGAGTGTGCTACCACTTCAGCCCCTGGATGCGTGTGTGTGTGTGTGTGTGTGTGTGTGTGTGTGTGTGTGTGTATACCTGGATGCATATATACATATATATATATTTACATTTTATAAAATCTTTATTGACAAATAATTCACATAGTATGCAATTTGTCTGTTTGTACAATTTGATGGGCTTTAGTCCAGCATCCTCATAGGCCCATGACACCATCACCACTTTCTATTTTAGAACATCACTGTCTTCATTTTCATACACACATATAATGTATGGTGATTACATTCCACCTTATTTTTTTAAATGAACATATATTTGCAGTTGTAACCATTTATAAGTTCACAATTTGGTGACATGAATTACATTCAAGATATTAATTACACTCATGATATTCATTAATTATACTCTTGATATTCATTACATTTGTAGTATTCATTGATTACATTTGCAATATTCATTCAATAACTATATTTATGATAGTCATTAATTACATTAATTGTATTGATTTATTACATTTATGTTATTATGTCCTGATACTACTGTCCATTTGTGGGGCTTTCTGCACGCATAATTTTTATTTTTTATTCCCTTAATCTGTTTTATTTTGAAATAGTCCTGTAAAAATAACTGTAGACAACACAGATCTGTCAAGAGCAGGCTTGGCAGCCTGCATAACCTTCAGAGGCAGAAAGCTCAGTTTCTTTTATATTATTGTATAGGTGTATTGCCTGTATGTATATCTGTGCACTACATGCCAAAAAGCCAGAAGAGGGTGTCACATTCCCTGGAATTGGAGTTACAGACAGTTGTGGGCCATCATGTGGGTGCTGAGACTCCAACCCAGGTCCTCCAGAAGAGCAACTAGTGCTCTTAACTGCTGAGCCATCTCTCTAGCCCATTGTTTTTGCTTTACTGTTACTGTGCCTGTGTGTATGGTGTATATGAGTGCAGGTGTGTGGGGTGCTGTGGCATTGTGTAGAGGTTAGAGGATGACTTTGTGGAGTCTGCTCTTGAGTCCACATAGGTTCTTGGGGTGGAATCAGGTTGCTAGGCTATACCCACTGTGTTGTCTTGTTAGTCTCATTGTCTCCAGTTTCCTTCTAACTTCTGTTTAGCATTCTTAACGACTGGGATTGGGGTGTGGCCGCATGGTCACACACTTGCCTAACATGTGGCATGCCTCCATTCCATTCACAACATTGCACAAATGGAACAGATGGAACAAAGCAGCCATTCTGTGACTGTTAGTGTGGGGCCAGATTTGGCATTTCTGGTGTATGTGGAAAGGGCCAGTGAATATTTGAGACATTCTCAATATGGAAATGGGGAGGGGATACTGAAATCCATTGAAAAATCATATCATCAACTCAGACTTGTTGGAGGCAACTGGTCAGCATGTTTGAATCTGAGCACTGGGTCATTGTTTGTGGCTGGGGTGAGGTGTCTTGACTACTGTATGTTTTGGGAATGTACTGAATGAGTAGCTCAGAGAAGCCTGTCAGAATGGGTAGGACTTCATGAGAAAGGGCTCTTGAGTTAGTGTCTTGAAATCCTACCTCTCCCTCAAGACGACATTGAACTGACTTAATTTTGGCTTTTTAACATGTCTGTCTTTGTTACTAATTCTGGGTGACCAGATGGGCCATCAGTAGTTGGCTATAGACATGTGATCATTTGGCCTAGGTTTCCGAAGATAACAGAGTCATTGATTGCCCTGACATTTTTTTTTCTGTTCTGTACAGTAGCTGATGAGCTGTGAAGTTGACATTTGCTTAATTTAACATAACTTTATTCCACAATAGCCAGCTGAAGGCATTAGAGAGGTTTTAGAAGATGCTAATTCTATCTTGGGCTTGTAGCAGACATTATGTCAGTTCTGGTGGCGTTTGCTTCAGAGAACCTTCTATTTTAATGTGCTTACATGCACCTGAGTACAGAGTCTCTGTTATGTATAAGTGTCTAGATTGGAGGTTCTAGCTGTGATTGGGGGGAGGCGCCGAGGGAGAAACCACATAGTAACACACTTGATTTCTTCTCCTTGTGCAGTCGAGGCTGTCTGTCAACAGTGTGACTGCTGGAGACTACTCGAGGCCCCTTCACATCTCTACTTTCATCAATGAGCTGGATTCAGGTTTTCGACTTCTTAATCTGAAAAACGACTCCCTGAGGAAGCGCTACGATGGCTTGAAGTACGATGTGAAGAAAGTGGAGGAGGTGGTCTATGATCTTTCCATCCGAGGCTTCAATAAGGAGACAGCAGCGGCTTGTGGGGAAAAATAGGAGCTTCTCCTTGCGGCTGGCCTTGCTGACAGGGAGGCCTAGCACAGTGCCTCTTCCTGTAGTTAGCACGCCACTTGCTAAACACTGCGCTTTATTTTCGTAACCAGCTGTGTGGCGTGAGTATCAGAATTGAGATACTTTTTGGATCTAAAAAAATCTTTCCACAGATAGGATTTTCTTTGTTGAAGTTTCAGTGAATTTGCTGTGTAATTTGTTGTATTACCATTTTGTCCAAAGTGTAAATGTTGGTCTCTTGGTAAAAGTCCTTTTCTTGCTTACCTGACTGTTGATGTACTGATTGACAGGTTTGTTGTCTTGTTCGTGATTCTTCCTGAAGTGATCCATAATATTTTCTAGGTCCAAGTTAGTCCTCCATTCCCAGTCCTAGCCTGGGTACAGTGTGAGAATGGTTGACAAGCAGGGGAACTTGATTTTCCCCTTCTTATTTGAAGCCTTGTAAATTAGTTGATTTTTTTTTTTTTTTTTTTTTTTTTTGCCAAGGAAATTAGAGGCCCCGATTCTTTCACTGCCATCAAGATACAGCAGGTGAAACTGTACAGTACAACTCAGCAAGGCCAGTCTAGAAAGGTCTGTTAAGTGATGTCTCTGTTTGGTTAGAGTACCTTGTTTTCTGAGGTCACCTTATGACCTGCCTGCCATAGTAGTTATAGTCACCACACCTGCATTGAGCTAACACCCGTGTGCTGTGTTCGTAAACCATGAGACCTTTTCCCAGCAGCCAGCTAGACCTGGTCTGGGAGTAGAAAGCCATCCTCATGCATTAGCTGTACCCGGGGATCGTGTTCTTACAGAAAACAGTGCTGTTTGGTGTGGAAGAAAGTAAAATTTGGCTTTAAAAAAATCCATGTGATTGGTAGTATTTTTTTGGAATAAGAAATGGTCAGGTTTTGCCTGGCGGTAGTGGTGCATGCCTTTAATCCCAGCACTCGGAGGCAGAGATAGGTGGATCTCTGGGTTCAAGGCCAGCCTCGTCTACAGAGTGAATTCTAGGACAGGCTCCAAAGCTACACAGAGAAACCCTGTCTCGAACCACCCCCACCCCCCAAAAAAAGAAAGAAATTTCAGGTTTTGATGCTCTCTGTATGTCTTAAATGTACAGTTCAGGGCATCATGTGAACATTGTGGGCTCCTCCAACCCTTCTCCTTTTCAGATAGTATAAGATTGCACATACAGCCATTCTTGGGGCAGGACTGAAATTATTCAAGTCACGGCTGGTCATGTAGCTCAGTGGTAGAGCACTTGCCTGGCAGGTGTGAGGCACTGGGTCCATCCCTGGGACTTAAAAAATAAAATAAAATAAAACCCCAAATCCAACAATAAAAATATCCTAGTTTTTTGGCACCCTCTGAAAGGAAGCTGCAGGCATCTCCAGTGTAATAAGTATTTAGGAATGTACCCTTTCTTGCTTGGTAGTAGTTTGGGCTTCATGTTTGTGCAGTGGGATATTTGACACTGGCTTTTATCAGGTGGTGGTTGAAGACTGACTGGAGAGTGGCCTGAAAATGCAGGCCTGTACTCCCAGGTACTCAGGAGGCTAAGGCAGGAGGAGGGAAGATTCAAGGCCTTAAGACTTGTCTGGCTGATTGAGTGAGACCTTGTGGCAAAAAAACAACCAAAGAGGCTAGAGGAGTGTTTGAGTGATCGTGTTTCCCAGCAAGTAAGGCCGACTCTTAATTTCCCATCTCGAGGGACAAAGGTAAGGATGAGATACTATTGCTGTATATTGTTGGACATGTAGACTAGCTTTCTTCATGGTTCTTTTTGTAGGCTTAGAGTAAGTTATTAGGCTATTTTTTGTTAGTTTGCCCTTTGAGACAGGGTTTAGCTCCTAGTCCAGGCTGGCCTGGGACTTGCACCTCTGTTTCTACCTCCTGAGTATAGGTTTAGGCTCTTGAAAGTATCTGGGAAGGTTATTTCAAGTGCTCAGTCATAGCACATGCTGGACTGAGGAGGTTTTTCAGCCGCACCTTCCCCTAGAGAAGGAGATTCCACATGTCCTTGCTTTGTTACTTCAATGTGGACTCTGCTGGACAGCAGTAAAGCTCTTGCCAAAAGTTTCAGATTTTCCTACTTAGAAACAAAGGGTGTGCTGTGCCACCTGTAGTGTTGTCTAGACTGATCTCAACCTCCTGGGCTCAAACCCTCCTCCTGCCTCAGCCTGCCAAGCAGCTGGGACACTAGGCCAGTACCACTGTACCTACCTGACTCTTGAACTTGAGTTTTAAAAAATGCAATGAAATTGCACTTAAAGCAAAGGTGTACATTCTGGTCTTGTAATTCCATCTGAGAGTTAGATCTGATCTTGTAGTTTCATCTGAGAATTAGATCTGGTCTTGTCATTCCATCTGAGAGTTAGATCTGATCTTGTAATTCCATTTGAGAGTTAAGAAGTGTCATGTTGATAATTAGTTGTATTTGTTGCTGGCTTGTAAAGCAATAAAACTGTTTTTGGTCTCTTTGTAACTTAGTGTGCTTCTGTTTGAACTCTTCTCTGGGGAGAATTAATTGTTAAGGTTTCCTTGAGGCTGAAGCAGCCTAGAGTGGTAAACATGTTCTGTTGTGTATAGTGCCACTAACCAGGACACTAGCCACTCCCAGGGCTTTAATGTAAAGTACAGGTAATGTCTGTGATCTACCTCCACCAGGAAATTAAAGGTGTTTGAATTGAAGATGTCGGGAAACCTCGCTTCTGGTTTTAGTATACGTTTTTGTTTTGATGACCAGGTGGATTAAACCCAGGGCCTCCCATATGCTAAATTTACATTTTACCACTGAGATACACAGTTCCCAGAATTATTCTTCATTTATTGTTTGAGACAGGGTCTCATGTAGCCCAGGCTGGCCTTTGCTGCATAGCTGAGGATGGTTTTAGACTTCTGATCCTCCTGCCTCTATCTCCTGAGTGCCAGACTAGCAGGTGGGATCCACAATACTGTCATGGTAGGATCAAGTCCAGAGCTTTGCACATACTAGGCAAACACTACCAATTGGTGTATAGCCCTACCCTCAATTGTTTCTCAAGTTTGGAAAACCAGATAGGGCAGCTGAAGAGATGGCTCAACAATTAAGAGTATCACGGCTCTTTGAGAGGACCTGAGTTGGGTTTCCAGCACCCACATCAGTCTGGAGGCTCACCTGCTTGTAACTGCAGCTCCAGGAAATGTGATGCTCTCTTCTGGCTTCCTTGGGCAATTGTACTCCAATTCATATACTCATCGATACACATGTGTACATATAATTAAAAATAAAAATTGTGGGCTGGAGAGATGGCTCAGTGGTTAAGAGCACTGCCTGTTCTTCCAAAAGTCCTGAGTTCAATTCCCAGCAACCACATGGTGGCTCACAACTACCTGTAATGAGATCTGGTGCCCTCTTCTGGCCTGCAGGAACACATGCAGGCAGAATACTGTATACATAATAATAAAATAAATAAATCTTTAAAAAAATAAAAATTGTATAAAACAACAACAGAACTAAAAAAGAAAACCAGATAGGGCCCACCAAGATGGTTCAGTGGGGAAAGGCACTTGCCCCAAACCTTCTAACCTGAGTTTAATCCTCAGGACCTCAGGATCCTACATGGTATAAGGAAAGAATGGACTGCCACAAGTTGTCCTCTGGCTTACACATTAATGTGCACACATATAATAAATCAAGTATAATCAGTGTTTCCTAAAAAGAGAAAGGTACCAGAAAGACATCCTAGCTCCTAAGCAGGCTGAAGAAGAGCCGCCCTGGCTGTGTTCTTACTGAAGCTTGCTTTATTTAGATTGAACTGTTTTTCTTTCAGCTGGAGCATCCTAGCCATGCCTGACATGAGGACTTTTCCCAAGCCTGAAGTAATTTTTCTTAGTATCCAGCTGTATTTGGGTTTCTAGAG
This sequence comes from Onychomys torridus, assembly GCF_903995425.1. Lineage (NCBI taxonomy): Eukaryota > Metazoa > Chordata > Mammalia > Rodentia > Cricetidae > Onychomys > Onychomys torridus. The sequence goes on from NC_050453.1 coordinate 79,767,486, forward strand.
GAACAGGACTCTTGGGATGCATAAATTATAAAAGGGGATTTATGAGATTGGCTTACTTGTGTAATACGGACTACTTAGTTCCACAGTGGCTGCCTACGCACTGCAGAGGCTGAGGCTTAGGCCCCCAGATGTGGATGCTTCAGCACTAAGGCCTGGAGGATTCCTGAGAGCTGCTGGAATTCCAGTGAAGTGGAAGGCTGAAGAAGCTGGGTCTGACTTCAGTGAATGGTGACTGCTGATGGTGGCAGCAGAGTCGATGCTCACCATCAAGGAACCAAGCCGGCAGGGCTGCTGCCAGAAGGCGCTGCCACTTTGGGAGAGGGTCTCCTCCCCTTAGTCAGTCCTTCCTGGAAATACCCTCATGGACCCAGCTAGGGATGTCCATAATTGATCCCATGTCCAATCAAATTGACAACCAAGATGAATATTAATTGTCAAGGCCACTACAGTAAGCACTGTACAAATAAAAACAACCACCTCACCAGGCAGTAATCTACACCCACACTGTGAAGTTGTGTAAAACTGCTAGTACTGGTTGCTTAAATAAGGATGAGCTGGGTAATTTAGACTAAGGTGCAGTTAACTCAGCTGGGGAGTGGAGGAGAAACTGTCTGCAGGGGCCACTGGCAGTTAAAGTGTTACCCTCAGATGTTTGGGGCTGAAGCTGTGTAGCAGCTTGCTGGTTGTTCAGAAGTGGGCAGGCTCCATGGGGAACTTGTGAAGTGTTGAACATGAGTTGAGGGTAGAAACCTCAGCTAAGGGCATGGTTTAAGGCGTTGGGGGCTGGAGAGATGGCTCAGTGGCTAAGAACACAAGTTGCACAAGCTTGGGGACCTGAATTCAGATCCCCAGTACCAAGTTAAAAAACACCCCCAAACTGGGTGTGGCTGTTGACTCTAGCAATGTTGGGGATAAACAAGAGAACTGCTGGGGCCTGCAGCCAGTGAGCCAACTCCGGGTTCAGTGGGAGACCCCCATCTCTGGGGAAGGGGAGTGTGATAGAGCAGGACACGACATTCTCCTTGGGCTCCACCTGTGTATAGGTGAACATATGGGGACATGCATGTGGGCAGATGCCATATCCTACCCCCAAAACAAAACAACAACCAAATCAATTAGTCAGAGGAAATAGTTTGGAGAGGTTGGCAGAAAAGGAGTGGTTGTCACAGAAACCAGTAGAAGTTACAGTCTTACAAGGTTTTGGGAGAAGAGTTACATTTTCTTTAACAGTTACATTTGTTCTTTTGACAGTTCCCTACCTATATGTAGTGTGTTTTGATAACTGTCTCCTTGCCTCTTGTCTCCCTCCTACCCAATACCCTATCCCCAAGGTCCCTTTCTCAGGTTCCTGTCTGTTTTGTTTTGTAATTCACACCTGCTCCTCCCCCAATGTCTTAGTTAGGGTTACTATTGCTGTGATGAAACACCATGACCAGTAGCAAATTGGGGAGGAGAGGGTTTATATGATTTGCACTTCCATAGGACCATCAGCCCAGGAATGGCCCCACCCACAGTGGGCTGGGCCCTCGCCCATCAGTCACTAATTAAGAAAATGCCATGCAGTCTGCAGCTGGGTCTTACATAGGTATTTTCCCAGTTGAGGCTCTTTCTCAGAAGACTAGCATTTGTCAAGTTGGCATAAACCAGCCAGCACACCTAGAATCCATCAGTAGCATATAGTTTGTCAGGGAAGGGTTGGGTTGCATGGGCTTGATGTTAGGGTCTCTTGATAGGCCTCATACAGGCCCACTGTAGGCAGCAGTTGCTGCTGGGGGATCATGATTGCATGGACTGTGTCATGCCCACAGGGTAGCACTTCACTGCTCTTCTGGCTGTTACTGTTTCTTTCCTGTACTTGTGTGCTGCAGTTGGACTCCTGGAAGTCAGAGGACAGCTTGCAGGATCCCAGTTTTCCCCACTGGTGGATCCTGAGGATCAAACTCAGGTTGAGAGATTTATAATATGGCATCTCATGGCCTGAGAACCAGGCGGTTTTTGGCTGTAGGGCAGGTTAGGTGGACTACGTTGTACTAACGCTGCCAAGGTCTGTAGGCATTGCCTGTAGGTGGTTTCTCTCTGACTCATGGTCCCTGTGCAGTGCAGGTTGGCTGCTATTGTTCCCCAGGCTTGACAGCTACAAACCTGGCAATGGCTGGTCACAGGGAGAGGCAAAAAACTGTAGAAGTTCTCGCACACACCCACATATGATCTGGCTTGGAAATGACACATCACCTTTAGAGATGGTTCCTGTGAACTAGACTCATGGTCCTGTTAAACTATAAAAAGCCAGGAAGTGAAATCGTGTGGTGTAGGATGGGAATCCGAGCTGGTGAGTCACTATGAAAGTAGGGAGAATGATTATTCAGTGTGCTTCCAGACACACCAGTGTCACTGGACTTGGGTCTCAGGGACACATTCGCCTGTGATGACAAGAAGAGGTGGATCTGTAGGTTTCCTGCTTGTGAGATTGGTAGCAGTTGAGCTAACATTTGTGTTGAGTATATATGTGTGTTTTGTACCTTTTTTTTTTAAAAGCCTCATATATCCAATGCTGGTCTTCAATTTGCTATTTAGACGAGGATGACCTTGAACTACTTCTACTTCATCTTCCTGCTGTGATAGCTAAGGAAAACTACCTGCTAAGTATTTGGAATTGGAACTCCATGGAGGATGCCCTTGTGTCTGATCTGCCCCCCCCCCCCCCCCCATATATATGAGAAAAAAGAGGAAACATTACTTGTCAAGTAAAGCCTTCGGCTTTTGCTTCTGAGTGTTACCATAGGTCTTTGTATCATAAACTGGCTACTTACATATAAAAAAGAGGGTCAACATAGTTAAGATATCACCCTTTAGACTCACATAAATGTGACCAATGATTGGATTCATAGGAGCCAGAGCGGGTAGGGAATGAGCAGCTGAGGACTCCATCTTAGAAGTTTGATACTGTTGAGACAATACCAGAAGGAATTCCAGGAATGCAAAAGACTTTCCTCTTCTTACACTTGCAAGAGTATATTGTGGCCTTTGGCTTGAATAGCAGCCCTCCCCGTTTAGCTGGGCCTCAATTCCAAATCCAACTGAGGGAACTGAGGACAGTTGTAGCTTAAATAAAAATTGGGCTAATTACGATTTGATAGAATTAAGTGGCTTCAGAATGTTTTCTGACTCCAAACGCTGCCTCCACCCTCCTCAGAGCTGGGATTCCAGGCTTGCACCACCATACCTGTTTTTTCCCAGTGTTAGAGATGAAACCCAAGATTTTGTGCCCGGTGGGCTCTGCACATTGAGGTGGGCTGTATGTGCTTTTTGGCTTGGAGAAGAACTTGTCTTAACTTCATAAGTTCTAAGCTATGAAGCAAGCCCAGTTACTTTTGAAATTTGTATTGAAATGGTTTAAGGAGGTGGACTCTTGGTGTGTTGCCCAAGCTGGCCTTCAGCTGGAGGCTTCCAGATAGCTGGGCTGTAGGCATGTGCTGTGGTGTCTGCTGTAACTGTAGCATTGGTGGTGTTCACATAGACCATTTCTCCCTCGATGATCTCTTGTGATCAGCTGTGAGCAAGGGCTTTACCACTGAGCTAAATCCCCAACCCATAGGGCTTTCTGTCTTAATGTGTCTTGTTCTTTGTCGTTAAATACCCTGCAAGAGCAACCCAAATAGAAGTGGTTTATTTTGACTCTCAAGTCAAGCATCCATACATCACAGTGGGGAGGTCAGAGTAGCTAGAGCTTGAAGCAGCTGCTCACATCTCATTCACAACCAGGGGACAGAAAGGAATGTGTGCTAGTGCTCAACTGGCTTTCTCCCTTTTATTCAGTCCAGTATCAGCCTACTGAATGGAACCATCCAAAATGGGTGGGTCTTCCCACCTCATCCCAATCAAAATAACCCCTACAAGCATGCCCAGAGGCCCATGTTCCAGAAGATTCTAGATTCTGCTAGGTTGATGACTAACATTAACCAGCACACCTGGCAAACTGGAGGACCTGAGTTCATTCTCAACAAATTGAAAAATCCAGGCTTGTTAGTGTGTTCTTATAATAGCCAGTGCTGGGGCGATTCCCCTACTCCTCGGCTCACTGGCTAGCCAGCCTAGCATGTAAGAGACCTTGTCTTTGCCTTAAAAAAAAGGGGGGTGGGGGGTGCCTAAGAAACAACACCCAAGGTTATGCACTGGCATCTGCATATGTAAATGTGCCTGCACATGTATACCCCACCCTCACAAAGATGTTAGGGATGCTGAAACAATATGTAAACAGGTAAGAGATTCAATATTCAGATAGAGTATGAGTGCTACTATGATGTGTCTGTGCTGAATAATTTTATGTCAACTTGACACAGGCTAGAGTCATCTGAGAGGAGGGATCTCAGTTGAGAAAATATCTCCATAGGATTGAGTAGGCAAACATGTAGAACATTTTCTTAATCAGTGATCAATGCAGGAAGGCCCACCCCATTCTGGGTGGTGCCATCCTGGGTTGGTATTCCTGAGTTCTAAAGGAAACAGGTTGAGCAAGCCATGAAGAACAAGTCAGTAAGCAGCACTCCTCCATGGTTTCTGCATCAGCTCCTGCCTCCAGGTTCCTGCCCTGATTTCCTTCAAAGATGGACTATGATGTGGAAGCATAAGCTGAACAAACCTCTTCCTCCTATAATTGCTTTTGGTCATGGTGTTTCATCATGGCAATTGTAATCCATACTAAGACAATGCCCAATTTAATTATTGCCTTTTCTTTGCAAAGTTTGAAGCTGCTTTCTTTTGTATCCTGCTCATCTAATTTGGACAGCATACTGTCAGCAGTTGAGGCAAGGGCAGTTTCCTGCCCAAATGGCTACCTTTGTCACATAGAAAGCAAACTCCATACAGAAGTTCTTCGATGCCCATCATCCTTTTTTGAAGTAAATTGGTGCTGTCAGGAGCAGACATGTCTCACTGTCATGAAAAGCCCTATGTTAACAAAACTTTAAATACCATATTCTCTAGGTCTTTGAAGTGTTTAAAGACCATCTATCCATCTAAAAATACCTGTTTAACCTTGAAAACATACCTAATATGACTACAAGTTTGATTATTATAGATGACAAACTATTGACCTACATTTCTTAATTATTCATTACATTTTTTTTAAATGAGCTGCATAAGCACAATACTTCAGGAGTAGAACATACATTCATTATAACAAAAATAACTTTAAATTTGTATCAACATGCCATGCCAATGTAAAATATTTGCTGTTAATAGTTGTCTTTTTACCCTATATTCCTATATTACCCTAAATGATGACCCCACCTCAAGGGACTATGGGCGTTGTATACTCTAGACTGCTTCCTGTTGTCTGAGGATGAAGGCATATTTAGGGAACCTGAGAAAATTGAAATAATGGTCAAGTCCTGGGAAAAACAGTTATAACATTTGTTGTCCAGTCTCTGTGCAATGGGAAAGCACAAGGCTTATCTACAGTACTGGCTAGCATAGTCTGTGCGGCTGGACCATCTCAAACAACAGCCTTGAAGTTGTTCTGGATGCAGAACTCTGAGGAAACTGCAGCAGAGGCACTCTGAGAGGCTGGATCACCTGGGCCACCCATTTTCACTGGTGTCTGGTTCCTTTTTTCTGGAAACATACAAACTTTCAAAGGTAACATACATAATCTACATTAACACAAGTATGGACTGTGCATTGTACACAAGCCAAATATTTTTGTTTGTTTGTTTTATGTTTGAGTAGGTAAAATATTTGTCATCTGTCTTGTAGTTTTCCTTGGTTTATTTCTTTGTATATAGCCAGGATTTTCAGGGGGTCTTCCCTGATCAAACCTGATCTCTATTAACCTTGAGTGAATCCACAGCCTTTTGTTTCCTGTGGAAACAAAAGCATAACCTCTTCCGCAAAGCAACACATTTTCTGACTTCCATTTTAAGGTTAAGGCATCCCTAAAGTATCTAGACTGGTTTAATTTGGCAGTCCCTTTCACAGTCCCATGTCTCCCAGCAGCTATTGTTCACTCATCAGCAATAAAAAAATTCAAAGTCAGTACAACACCATACAGGATCCAGACTCCCTGTGTATTTCCCATCTCTATGTTACTTATTTTGTTATTTTTTTTTTTTAAGATTTATTTATTTATTATACATACAGAGTTCTGTCTGCATGTGTCCTTGCTGGCCAGAAGAGGGCACCAGATCTCATTACAGGTGGTTGTGAGCCACCATGTGGTTGCTGGGAATTGAACTCAGGACCTTTAGGAAGAGCATTCGTGCCCTTAACCACTGAGCCATCTCTCCAGCCCTATTTTGTTATTGTTATTTATAAACTATTTACTTTTTTCTATGACTATGTATATCCATTTTATTTTCTTGCTTAAGCCAATGCAAATTTTTAAACACACTGTAATCTGTTTAGCATTTTTTTTTCTGTTTGAACCTGCTTTACTATGTATTTCTAGCCTATTGTCTGTATGAGCAAAATCTTTAAAAATATTTATTTATTTATTTTATGTGTATGAATGCTTTATTTTCATTTATACCAGAAGAGGGCATCAGATCCCATTACAGATAGTTGTGAGCCACCACATGGTTGCTGGAAATTGAACTCAGGACCTCTGGAAGAACAGGTGAGCCATCTCCCCAGTACCATGAGCAAAATCTTAAACTGCTAAGCAATTGCTGGATTCCACAGCAGCATTTGGCGTCTGGCTCCACCCCTGTCTTGGGTCTGTGAGAGCCAAACCTTAAGCTGTCAGACTGGTCCAGAGGTGTGTGACTGGGAACTGCATATCAACCCCCAAGGTGTAAGAAGTGGGTGCCTACACTGTGGCAGGCAGTTTTATGTAGCTTTTTGTTTCTGCTTAATGTACTGGCTGCTCAATGGCTCACTGTAAAGCAGAGACTCTTAAAGGAGCTGTATCTGTTTTTCATTTGTTTGTTTGTTTCTTTCTTCCCTCAGCTTTCTCAAGCCTAGGTAGAAATATGGGTCTCACATTGGAATACCAAAATGTAGCAGGCTTTTCATTTTGGGCCATCAACCAGCTCCCAAAACATGACACAGAGACTTCTTATTAGTTTTGGATGTTTGGCCTAGCTTAGGCACACTTATGGCTAACTCTTTTAACTTAAATTAACCTGTTTCTCTTTATCTACCTTTGCCTCGGGCTTCTTACCTTTTTTCTGTACATCTTACTTTTGCTGCTCTCATGCCTGCTGGTTGGCAGCTGCCTGGCTTCTTGCCCCGGTGTGTCCCTCATTCTCTCCATTCTCTTCTTTTTATTTTTGTTCCTCTCAAGCCTAGATTTCTCCTCCTATTTATTCCCTGTGCCTGCCAGCCCTGCCTAGCCTTTCTCTGCCTAGTTATTGGCCATTCAGCTTTTTATTAGATCAATCAAATGCCTTAGGCAGGCAAGATGAAACAAATGCAACACATCTTTACATAATTAAATAAATGTAACATAAAGAAAGTAACACACTTTTACACAGTTAAAGTAATATTCTGCAGCATATTCAAATGTAACACATCTTTAGATAGTTAAAATAAATAACAAGTGTTGTGGGATGTCATTGTGTATGCTGTGGATATATGTTGCTCTGATTGGTTGATAAATAAAGCTGTTTGGCCAATGGTGAAGCAGAATAAGGTTAGGTGGGACATTCTAACTAGAGAGGAGGAAAGATAAGGACAGAACAGAAGGAGACGCTGCCAGCTGCTCCATAAGAAGCAAGATGTAAAGGTTCCAGTAAGCCACAAGCTACATGACAAAGTATAGATTTATAGAAATGGGTTAATTTAAGATGGAGGAGCTAGCTAGCAAGAAGCCTGAGCCATTAGGCCATATAGTTTGAAAATATAATATAAGCCTCTATGTGTTTATTTGGGTCTGAGAGGCTGCAGGACACAGGAAAACTTCCAGCTACAAAAGGCTCATCACTATTGGGCATTGATCCACATAGACCTAAGAAAGCTTAAAGACTCTGAATGCACAGAAACAGAGGCACACTAGGCTTCCTAGTCTCACAGTCTCATGCCAGCAGCAGTGCAAACTTATATCCCAACAGCTGCCTGTGAGATGGAGATGGCCACCAGCTGTCATGAGCTAAGCAGCATGGCTGTGGATTCTCACCACAGAGATGTCTCCAAGCCATGCAGTACACTACATCGCTGCATGGTGAATTTAACTTTAGTTAGTACAGACAAAAAAAAAAAAAAAAAAAAAAAAAAAAAAAAAAAGGGTTTCTGGGTTACCTGCTGCTGTGATGGAGGCATAGACTCACTGCTTCCAAGTGTTTGTGGTATGCATGGCTCCCAGAGCTGGGGAATTACCTCTTCCATATTGGGAACCTGAGATGAGCAGAGTCAGCCAAGGCTGCCACTTCAGTACTAGTTACTGCAGTTTAAAGCAAATGATTCACAATAAGACAGATTCAGATAAAATAAGACTTTAAATGGCTTATAGTGTATATAAAAATGTATGTAGGCTTGGAAGAGAGAAAAAATAAATACAGTTATATAAAAATTGTTTTAAAAAATAAAGTGGTAAGAGAAAGTAAAAGTAATATAAAAAATAAGTCACATAAAGATGGAAATCACACAGAGTCCAGATTATATTGTCTTTGGGATTTTTAACTGCAGAGAGACATTTGATTGTAAAAACTGCTAAGTTAAGTCAATATGTATATTTTAAAGGTATCTTGATTTCAAAATTTATGTCTAAGGATATGTTGCTTTGGAAAAGAGGTTCTGTTTTTGTTTCCATAGAAGATGAGAACCTGTGGATTGGTCCAGGCTAATATGGGTTGATCAAGGAAGACCCCCTGAGAGGCCTATATGATCTAACATCCAAAAATAGCCTCAAGGCAACTGGCTCAGAGAATGTAGCATCACAGACTACTCCAGTCAGGACTTGACCATAATTCCTAATTTTCTCAGGATCCCTATTAGATTGCAAATGCCCTCATCCAGCAAGAAGCAGTATGAGAAGCTATACCCATTTCCCAAAATATTGTTTATGAATGTTTATTTTTATTTAAAGAAGGTTGATCATAAATGCAATCTCTTGCTAAAGAAGAAAAGGGGAATAGTATAGATATGATAGGATGAAAGGGTAGTTTAATGATCCTACTTTTAAAGAGCAACAACTTGTTTAAAAATGGTTTACATTGCTATGGATTTTAGTTTATTTATTTACTAATTTAGAGTTGATTTTGTTATAATATATATATATATATATATATATATATATATATATATATATTTCTACTCTCATTTAAGGTATTACGTTTATGTAACTCATTTAAATTATAATGGATAATTAAGAAATACAGATTAATAATTAGTCATCTATGATAATCAAACTTATAGTCATGTTAATTAAGTTTTCTAGGTATACTTAGATATATTGCACATAGGTAATCTTCAAATATTTTCAAAGACCTACAGAATATGGTATTTAAAATGTTTTAAGAACAGACTTTTCTGGACAATAAGACATGTCTGCTCCTGGCAGCACCAATTACTTCAAGGAGAATGATGGACATTGAATAAACTCATAGAGTTACTTTCTTTGTGGCAAAAGTTAGCCACAGGCAAAAAAGTGCCCTTGCATCGATTGATAGACAGTATGTTGTATAAACTGGACATGCAGGACCCATAGAAAGGTGACCACTAAACTTTGCAAGGTGAATGGTCCTTCAGGTTCCTGCTTTTCAGAAGAAACTGCCAGACATTCTACAGGACACAGAGAGATGTAACTGAGAGACTCTAGGCCTATAGGCTGAAGAAGGATGCCCCAATGTTGCAGAGGAGCTTTGGGTAATTGTCCAGGTAGCCAGCTGTCTCTCTCATTTTAGATTTTTGGAAGTTGCTTACAATGTTCTTTCTGTTTACTTAGGTAATGTATCCTTCTGGGGTCTTTGATGTAGTTGAAGACTAGATAGTTATAATTTTCCTTGATTATGATAAAAGATTAATTATATATAAAACTTTAGACTCACAAATATAAGATAGATGATAGAGTATTTTCTTTAATTTTGCCAAATACAAAGAGACTAGATATTATAACTGTAATTCTTGCTTGGTAACTGTTGTATTATATGTAACTTTACTATGTTAAAGTAAAAACCTTCCTTTTTGATTAGTCAGAAAAGGGGAAGTGCTGTGGGATATTGTTCTGTATGCTGTGAATATGTGTTGCTCTGATTGGTTGATAAATAAGACACTGATTGGCCAGTAGCCAGATAGGAAATATAAGTGGGGCAAGCAGACAAGGAGAATTCTGGGAAGAGGAAGGGCTGAGTCAGAAGTCACCAGCCAGACACAGAGGAAGCAAGATGTCAAGGCAGAACTGAGAAAAGGTACCAAGCCATGTGGCTAAACATAAATAAGAATTATGGGCTAATTTAAGTGTAAGAGCTAGTCAGTAATAAGCCTGAGCTAATGGCTGAGCAGTTATAAATAATATTAAGCCTTTGTGTGATTATTTTATAAAAGTCTGTAAGACTATGGGTGAGAGATTTGTCCCAACAGGGGGGACACAGGAAAACTTTCTGACTACGAATATGTGACCAACTTATTTTTTTCCTTCCTTCCTTCCTTCCTTCCTTCCTTCCTTCCTTCCTTCCTTTCCTTTCCTTTCCTTTCCTTTTCTTTCTTACCTTTTCATCTTCATCTTCATCTTTGTCTTCTTCGTGGGTGCCAGGGATTAAAACTCTGGTCCTCATGTTTGTACAACAAGCACTTTACCAGCTGAGCCATCCCCAGCCCCTCTGTGATATTTCTGTAGTTTGCCTCTATCAGAGGAAGGGTAAGGAAGGTCTTTTGTTCATAGTAGATGCTCAACATTGCCTACTGAATGAATAAATGTTTTATAGGTATAGAACAGCACAATGAACACTGACAAAAGGCTTATTCCCACACAGTGGAGGAAGAGAAAAAGTCTTTTGTTTTTTGGATTAGTGAGCTTTTCCCAGGCCCAAAAGCCAAGGTCAGGATTCAGGCCCTGTCTTTCACACATAAGACTGCCCACAAAGGGGTCTCATTGAGACCCATGTTGGCAGCCAGGCCCTTATCACTGCCTCTGTCAGTTCTGGGCATTTTAAACAGTCTAGAGCACCAGCATCAGCAAAGCTGACAATGACTGCCAGATCTAGTTACTCAGAGAGCTTCACTGACTGAGGCTGAAGCTGCCTGAGCAAGGTTTTGCTGACCAGCCCCTGGGCAAGGGCGGTCTCCCAGTTGGGTAATGCTGAGTTCTCATTGACTGATGCTGCTTTATCACTCACTGCTCTTGTGATTTGGGGGTCTTAGTTTCTTCTCTGTTGCTATGATAAAATATCCTGAAAAGAGCATCTTAAGGGAGAAAGGGCTTTTAAAGACATATATATATATATATAGTGTGTGTGTGTGTGTGTGTGTGTGTGTGTGTGTGTGTGTGTACCATGTACCATGGTACACATGTGGAGGTTAGAAGACAATTTGGGAGTCAATACCCTCTTCCACCATATGGGTCCCAAGGAAACTCAAACTCTGGTTACTAGGCCCAGCTACAAGTGCCTTTGCCTGGTGTGCCATCTCACTGGCCCAGAGGGATTATTCTGGCTCACAGCTCAAGGTACAGTCAATCATGGTGGTAAGTCTAGGCTATATAGGAGCTTGAAGTCATGTTATATCCATCCATATCCATCCATCATCAGGAGATGGGGATGAATACCAGTTCTCAGTTGTGTCCTCCACCATATAACTCAGGGTCAGATCTGTCCATATTTAGGATGGGTCTTCCCAACTCAATTAACCTAGTCAAATAATCCCCCACTTGTGACCAGAGGCTTGTCTCAAAGGTGATTCTGGATTCTGACATCCTCATTGGTAAGTAGAAAATGGTAAGTTACAAAGCATTTAAGAATTAAAGAAGCCGAGTGGTGGTGGTGCACACCTTTGAGTTCAAGGCCCATCTACACAGAGAAGCCCTGTCTCAAAAAAACAAAAACAAAAACAAAACAAAAAAAAAGAATGTAAAGAAATGGGCCTGCTTCAGTGCCTCTCATGGCCTACCCTTGTGTGCCATTTCCATTTTTTAGTGTTCCCAGAGTGGCAGGTGACAGAGGTGATGAACAACTTAGCTACTGAGGTGACTAAAGGCAGCAGTCAGTCTCAAATCCAAGAGAAGCAGGCAAATGTCCTGCTCAAACAGGATTCCTAAGCCGTGGATGGCTAGGCCTTGGGGTGGGCAGCTGCTGGCCCTCCTGATTTATTTTTGTGTGTATTTATTTTTTTCTCTGTGTAGGTACCTATACATGTGTGGCCATATGTGCAGAGGCCAGAGATCTTCAGCTGTTATTTGTCAAGTACCATCCATCTTGTTTCTTTTCTTTGTCTTTGACTATGCTGAAGGACTGTTGTGCCTCAGGGATCAGCTAGTTTTTGACTCCTGAACACTGGGATTGCAAGCAATGCCATCATGCCTGGCTTGTTTTCTTATTGTGGGGTCTTGGGATTGAACTAGGGTTCTTGTGCCTGCAACATGAGCGTTTTACTGCCTGAGCCACCTCCCCAACTTGGCAGGGACTTCTTTTGAATCCCCTATCTACCTACCTATCTATCTATCTATCTATCTATCTATCTATCTATCTATCTATCTACCTATCTATCTATCTATCTAATCATCCATCCATCCATCCATTTATTTATCTATTGCATCCTCCCAAGTTTTTAGATATTGGCAATTAATTTAGACAAAACACCAAGCTAGCTAACACTGCAGGGTGACAGACAGTGCCTGGGAGGCCGCTCTAGAAAGGGCTGTTTCTGTTGCCTCCTTTTTGCTGACACAGTGGCCAGCTTTCTCACACGCTCGGCCCTCTGGAGCAATGGCATGGCTTCTCTGGGCCTCTGGGAGGACCCAGAGAGTTGCTACTTGAAAAGAGAGGGTCTAGGGCTGGAGAGTGATGGCTCAGTGGTTAAGAGCACTGACTGCTCTTCCAGATGGTGGGGTTTGAGTCCCAGCACATGGTGACTTACAATTCCAGTTCTGAGGGGATCCAATGACATTTTTGGCTTCTGTATGCACTGCAAGCATGCCTTGCAGACAAAGTACCCATACACATAAAATAAAAACAAATTAGAGGTGGGAATTTGGGAGCAATGAGATGGCATAGTAGGTGTTTGCTGCCAAGCCTGCAACCCAAATTCGATCCCTAGATCTCATATGGTGGAAGGAAAAATCCAGCTTAGAAAACATTTCCTCTAATCTCCATATGCATTATATGGTATGCAGCCCCACACCCTGGCCCGAAACAAAGTAATATATTTTTAAGGAAAGATTTTGAGCTGGGGAGATGGCTTAGTTGGTAAAGTGCTTGTCTCACAAGCATAAGAACCCAAGTATGATCCCCAAAGCCACATAAAAAGTCTACCACAGTGGCTCCTTTGTATTCCCAGTGATAGAGAGGAGGCAGTAATAGGCAGGTCCCTGAACTTAGTCTAGTCTTCTGGAGACATTTCAGGCCAAAGACTGGCCTGATCTGAAGTGAAAAGTGAAAGGCGTCTGAGGAATGACGCACCTGCACAAACATGGAAGAAACAATGTGTGTTCTTAATATGGACAAGGTCTGACGACAGGCGGGGAGTGGGGCAAAGGTCGGACAGTGATACTGCATAAATAGAATGAGGTTCTTCCTTCATCTCTCCTCTCTCCCTGCTCCTCCAGAGCTGTTGCCTGCCAAGCGCGCTCTCCCCCTAAGCTATTTTTACACTGCTAAGGGGACTCAATAGAAAGGTAGGTAGATTGGTAGCATTCAGAATGTAAGTGGGTGGGGTTTGAGACCTACATACTGTGAATGACTTCAGTTCCCAAATCCACCATCTCCACTCACCCCGGCCTTCCCGTTGAACACCCTATCCAGCCAGCTCTCTTCAGTCTCTCCCTTACCTCTTTGCCTCAGTCTCCTCAACCAACCCCTGCCTCTGGGGTTTTTGTTCCTCTGTGGGTCACATTTGAAAATTTAACCCAAATGCAACCAGGTTGAGAAGTGGGGCTTCTAGGGGGTGGTGGGGTAACCTTGCAAAAGGATGAACTGTTGTGGGGGTAGGTGATTATGTGGGGGTCCTGATTACAAGTGCTGTTTAGGAGTTCCACCCCTTACCTATCTCTGCTTTCCACTGTTGCATACAGCAAGAAGATTCTCAGCCCCCACCCGCCTTTGGTTGTCCAAGCCTCCAATCTGTAGGAAGAGGCTTCTTCTTATAAGTCACCCAGTGTAGACATTGTGTCATAGCCAGAGAAGTGTGTTAGGACCCCTCTGGTGGGTGGGTCACGTCCCTCTTCACACTCTGGCCAAGTGAGGCAGCTCAGGTGTTCTCACTTTGCATCCTGCAAACACCAAGTTGAGCAGACGGACTGAAGGGCTGGCGAGAAAGACTGAAGAATGAGCAGATGCAAGGGGAAGCAGACAGCAGAAAGTGCAGTTGACTTTTCAGAGCCAGGAGCCGAGTTGGAAGCAAAGTTAGATGCTCCACAGCCAAGAGGACAGCCCCTGTCAGCACATCTGCTGTTTTAAAGTCAGCTCCCCTGTAGCCCAATTTCTTTTCTTACTTCTACAAAATATGCTATGATTTATTTATTTATTTATTTTAAACCTCTTTTTTTAAGTGCTTTTGCATTTCTTAAAGATTTATTTATTTATTATGTATACAGTGTTCCTCCTCTACCACTGCAGGCCAGAAGAGGCAGTAGATCTCATTATAGATGGTTGTGAGCCACCATGTGGTTGCTGGGAATTGAACTCAGGACCTCTGGAAGAGCAGTTAATGCTCTTAACCTGTAAGCTACCTCACCAGCCCCTATTTTAAACCTCTTATTAATTGTTCTGTGTCTTTTTCTTTTATGAGTGTTACACTAGGTGCTGATAGCTTAGGCTTGTTTCTAATTAGCTTGGCTAACTTAAATGAACTCATTTCTATTAATTTATGTGCTGCCACGTGGCTTATGGCTTTTTACCTCATCTCCTACATGTCATGCTTCCTCTGAATCTGGCTAGCAACTCTGCCCTTCTTCCCAGCATCCTCTGTGCCTGGAAATACTGCCTAGCTATTGGCTGTTTAGCTCTTTCTTAAACCAATCAGAGTAACATCTTCACAATATACCAAAAGATTATTCTACAACAAATAATTTTACTGGCCCCTGATTATATATACATATATATATATATATATATATATATATATATATATATATTTAATGAATCACACACATACACACACATACACACATACACACACACACACACACACACACACACACACACACACACGTAGGGGCCCACAGAAACTTCATAGTGTGGCTTTATTCCATTTTGACTCAAGGTCAGAGAATCCGAGCTTGTTTTGCCCCACAAGGCACCATAATAGGATGTTTTGGCCAAAGTGTGGTTACCAAGTGTCTTATATATCAAGGCCTAATTATGGGATGTTTTTGCTGTAAGGCATGGCTATAAGATGTTTTGAGAATTAAGCAAGTGTTTCCACTTGTCTGTACTTTGTCCTTGAGAGGGGGAGGTCTTTTGCCTCTCTACTTGCTGCTGTATAAAATACTCATAAGGAATAAACTCAGGGTGACTGTGGTATTGACCAAGAGCCCTCCAGATATTGTTCTGTGTCTTTTTCTTTTATGAGTGTTACACTAGGTGATACCCTGTATGTCTCTATTTCTCATATCTATTCTTTCTCAATCCTCACTCTTCCCTTCAAGGACTGTTTGATAGTCTGGCTGGACCCGGCATATATGTAATTGTCTATAGATCTCAGAGGGGTGGGGCCTTCTAAGCCTCTTGCTTCAGCAACTGTTTTTCCCCCCCAGGGTATAAATAGCAAGACTTACATACAGAACAATTGTCAGAAGTACATGAAGAGAATATCTGATAGTACATATATTTCAGGATCATGGGAAGAACATACAATTTTTTTTTCTAGATGGATTCTTTTTTTTTTTTGAATGCCGATTGTCATTTATTGAAGGAGGGAGGAGGTCTTAAGGCTTACAGCACAATGAGAGAACCCTGGAGGGCAGAAGTTCGATACTGATGTTTTACCATCTTGCATCTAAGCTGTTAACGCCCAATATGCTAAAATCCTTAAGGAGAGACTTGAGAGCCCCTCTTCCATGGCAACAGTAACAACTTGTTTTTGATCCTTCACTGGGCCTTCTAGGCCACAAGCTACAGAATACCAAAATTACAGGTGTTTTCTTTATTTAGTAAGGGGAGAGGGGGAGAAGCAGAAGGTGGTCTTTTCCTCTGTGAAAGATCAAAGCAAAAGTATAAATAGAAGGAAGACCCAACAGTATGGACAATAATGGTGTGTGGATAGGGAGATTGTTAGTGGCCTTTTATTCTTACTGTTATTTTTGGGACCTTAACCGTTCTGTGATTTCTGTGATCATAGGCTGGAGACAGCTCCATAGATAGAATGCTTGCCTAGAATACATGAAGCCCTTGGTTCCTCCTTATAAACCAGGCATGGTGGCACTTGGTGTAACGCTAGCACTTGGGAATCAGAGAAGACAGAACTGATTGGACTTATGGATCATTTGAGAAAGGGACATGAAGTTGGGAGGGAGATGATTTGGGGGCTTGGAGGGGATGGGGGGAGGGAGTTGGGGTGGGTGTGATCAAGATACATATATGAAACTATCAAAGAATCAACATAGCTTGTTCAAGACCAGCATGGGATATAAAATACTATGTCTCTCCAAAAACAAGCAAACCCCAAAACAACAACAAACCCTTCCCCCTAAAAAACTAAAAACATGTTTTGTTTTTATTTTCTGTAATATTTGTTGGCTTTATAATTAAAGAAAACAGAATTCACACCAGCTGGCTAATTAGACCACAGTGACTGATATGAATTCACAACATGCCCCCATGGTTGGGCATGCCCGGCAGACCTAGACACTTCTGCCTAGCTATTTCTGGTTCAAAATAGCCATTTCCGGGTCAAAACATCTCATACGACTAGGACCCCATGGCATTGCATGGTTGCGTAAAGCATGCAACACAACCATGTGATCTACATGCATGTGTGGAGTAGCCACATGGGTTCGTGTACGCATGGGCGTGTCCCACCCTTTAGAAGCCAGCGCCATGTTCCTTGGTCTCTCCTTCTTTCTCTCTTGACCACATGTGTTTCTCACAGGCCTGTTCACATTTGTCTCTTTCTTTCCTATCCTAATAAAACTCTTGTTAGTGGATCTGTCGTGTTTTGGGACATTTCCTCTCAGATTAAGAGCGCCACCAAATAACTAACGGTGACCCCTGCAGTGTTTTCCCAGATGAAGTTAGTTGGGGCTCAGACAACAAAAGTCCTATGGAAGGGATGCTCAGCCATAAGTCTTGAGTCTTCTTAAACTGCTCCCTCCCCTGGAGGAGAAGAGGTCTGAGCTTGGGAGTCACCTTGTCCCTTCCATATCTGGGATCATAAGCAGGACCCAGCCTCGTGTTTCTTGCAAACTAAGCAAAGAAGACTATTTCACATGGTAGGTTCTCGAATATTATTAAAGACCCGTCTTAATAATATTCTTCCAATGGGTTCCAGAAAAGAAGCTACAGATGGTGAGAATTATTTTCAGGAAATGAATCTAAGTACACTAAGCTCTTTGCCCATCTACTTTATTCCTCTGGGAATAAAATTCTATCTACACAGCTACAGGTTGAACTCATGTCTAGCTCCTTTCTTGCCTGATTTCTCTCTCCCTGCATCTGCTGTCCTCTCTGAGTTCTATCTTAATTCTCTCATCTTAGTTCTGCCCCATCTTGGTCTTCCTCATCTGGTTCTTCCTCATCTTCCATCTCATTCTTCCATTTCATTCTTCTAGTTCTCCAGTCAAAATCCT
Source organism: Onychomys torridus (assembly GCF_903995425.1). Taxonomy (NCBI): domain Eukaryota; kingdom Metazoa; phylum Chordata; class Mammalia; order Rodentia; family Cricetidae; genus Onychomys; species Onychomys torridus. The sequence continues at coordinate 79,785,358 of NC_050453.1, forward strand.
CAAAATCCTCTCTAAGTCTCTGAGGTTTACAGTTATATAAGCATGCAATAGTAGTGCTCTAGTCAAAGCAAGGTCACCAGGCTTGAATTCTTGCAGGGTCATAAGGGCAGGTAAGAGTTTTCCTCAGGCAGTGACTGTCAGGCTTTCTTTTACTACCCAAAAAGGGAGTGGTTAAAGGAGGAGGTCAACTGAGAGCTAATATCGGTTAGTATAGCAAAAAGGGAATTTATGTGCTCAGTCTACATTCCTAGAAGTGGTTAGTTAGAAGTTAGGTGTCTATAATGTTAGTAAGGCTGTTTAAGAAAGGAGAGTCTCAGCTTGAACTGCACAAGAAATAAAGTTATCTGCCTGACCTAGGACCTAATATAGAACCATATAGGGTCTGCGATTGTCAATTCAGTCTCTGTGAGCCCCTATGAACTCTGCTTAGTTGATTCTGTGGGTTGTGTTCTTGTGGTGTCCTTGACCCTTCTGGTTCCTGTGATTCCCCCCACCTTTTCTGGGTTCCCTGGCTCTGCCTAATGTTTGACTGTGGGTCTCTACATCTGCTTCCATCGGTTGCTGGATAATGGTGCCCCGGCCAGCAGGGTCTTCAACGGGGACCTAAAGGGAGGGCCAGCGAATGAGAGGGACAAGAGACATAAAGAATGAGGTCTGATCAAGCTCCAAATTTTTATTTTTCTCTCAAGACATATATGGGTAGGTAAAGGGGGTTGTGAGCATGAAGGGACTTAATTATGGGGGTAGCAAGCAGGAAGGGACTTAATTATGGGCTGTTTGGCCAGCAGGAAATGTTGCTCTGAAGGTTATCTATCTACCCTTGTCTAACTGCCTAGTTGCTTAACTAACTGCAGCTCATTCGCCTGATATCTGAGAAGAGGTTCTGGTATCTGAGGGAAGAGGTTCTGGAGCTATGGAGACTTAAGCAAGGCTTAGATCTAAGAAAAGAGGAGAGAAACCCAAATATGGCAGCATGTGTGTCAAGAGTCACTTAGGCTTATGGCTCCTGTCATAACACCTCTCTGGTGACAATTGGGCCAGGCACAAATCTACTAGTGTAGAATATCACTAGTAATCTTTTCCTTGAATCTCCCCTCCCCCCACACCAGTCATGTTTGATTCTATCCTGAGTCTCTGGGCTGTCTAGCCTCTGGTTCCTGGCCATCCAGGCAGTGTCAGGCATGGGCTTGCTCTCATAGTGTGGGCCTCAAGTTGGACCCGTCATTGGTTGGCCATTCTCACAAATTCTATGCCACGATTACTCCAGCACATCTTGCAGGCAGGACAGATTATAGGTTAAAGGTTTTGTGGCTGTGTTGGTGTCCCAGTCTCACTGCTGGAAGCCTTGCCTGCTTATAGAAGATGGCTGGCTCAGGCTCCATATCCCCTATTACTAGGAGTGTTCAATAGGGTAACTCTAGAAGATTCCAGGGAGTTTCCACTGCACTGTTTCTACATTGCCCCCCACCCAGTGCCCCCTAATTCCAGTTGTCTCTCCCACTATGTCTCTCTCCACTCACCAACTGATACATCATATTCACAGCTCTGCCTAGGGAGATCCATGCAGCCCCCCTCCCCATCCTCCCTTGTTACTTAGCCTCTCTGGGTCTGTGGATTGTAACATGAGTATCCTTTATTTAACAGCTAATATCCCCTTATAAATGAGTATATACCACGTTTATCTTTCTGTGTCTAGGTTACCTCACTCAAGATGCTTTTTTTTCTAGTTTCATCCATTTGCCTGCATATTTCATGATGTCATTGTTTTTTATGGCTGAGTAATACTACATTGTGTATATGTACCACATTTTCTTTATCCATTTTTTGGTTGAGAGACATCTAGGTTGTTTCCAGGCTCTGGCTATTACAAATAATGCTGCTTTGAGCATAGTTGACCAAGTGTCCTTGTGGTATGATTGAGCATCCTTTGGGTATATGACCAAGAGTGGTATAGCTGGGTCTTGAGGTAGACTGATACTCAATTTTTTGAGAAACTGCCATATTCATTTCCAAAGTGGCTGTACAAGTTTGCACTCCCATTGGGGTGGAGGAGTGTTCCCCTTACTCCACATCCTCTCCAGCATAGACTGTCATTAGTATTTTTGATCTTAGTTATTTTGGCAGGTATAAGATGGTATCGCCAAGTCATTTTGATTTATATTTCCCTGTTGGCTAAGGATGCTGAACATTTAAGTGTTTCTCAGCTATTTGAAATTCTTTTGAGAACTCTCTATTTAAATCTGCACCCCATTTTTAAGTTGGATTATGTGATATTTTGATGATATTTCTTGAGTTCTTTATATATTTTGGAGATCAGCCTTCTGTCAGATGTGGGGTTTGGGAAGATCTTTTCCTATTCTGTAGGCTGCTGTTTTGTCCTATTGATAGTGTCCTTTTAAGCTTCATGGGGTACCATTTCTTTCTCTCTCTCTCTCTTTTCCTTTTCTAGACAGGGTTTCTCTGTGTAACAGTTCTGGCTGTCCTAGAACTCACTTTGTAGACCAGGCTGGTCTTGAAATCACTGAGATCCTCCTGCATCTGTCTCCCAAGTGCTGGGATTAAAGGTGTGTGCCACCACATTTCTTTTCTTTCTTTCTTTTTTTTCGGTTTTTGTTTTTGTTTTGTTTTTTGTTTTGTTTTGTTTTTTTTTTTTGGTTTTTCAAGACAGGGCTTCTCTGTGTTGTTTTGGTGCCTGTCCTGGATCTTAATCTGTATACCTCCTGAGTGCTGGGATTAAAGGTGAGCGCTACCACTGCCCAGCTAACCACCACATTTCTTAATTGTTGATTTTAGTGCCTGTGTGATTGGTATTCTGTTCAAGAAGTTGTCTCTTGTGCCAATGTTCAAGGATACTTCACACTTTCTCTTCTATCAAGGTCAGTGTAGTTGGATTTATGTTGAGGTGTTTGATCCACTTGGACTTGAGTTGTGTGCATGATGATAGATATGGATCTATTTGCATTCTTCTACATGTCGACATCCAGTTATACCAGCACAATTTGTTTTAAGATGCTTTCTTTTTTCCATTGTGTATTTTGGCTTCTTTATTAAAAATCAGGTGTCCATAGGTGGGTGAATTTATGTCTGGATCTAGTGATGACCTCATTTCCTGGTGTGCCAGTTTTCTATCATCTCCCATAACTCATGTCTACTTGATATGTTAATCTCTTTTCTACAGGTCTAATGCAATTTTCCTTCCTGCATGCTGCTGTCATGTTTTCCTATATAAATGCTGAAGAAAAAACCTTTGCAGTTCCTGTTCTTCCTGAAGAAATATGAGCCAAATCAATCCATATTTGCCCTCACACCTATGAACATAGGAGTTCTTCAGGGATTTAACCTGGTCTCATGCCAAGAACAGCATTTGGTGGGCATTGTGGAGTTTTTTCTCCTTACTCCTGAATGGCTGCAGAGTCTGGGGATGATGGGTAATTTTGGATTTAGAGGTTCTTTCCCAGTAACAGACACTCAGGTGATGGCAGGGAAAATACTTTGCCTAGCACACTGCCCCGTGCCTACAATCCTAGGTTTACCCTGCTTGTCACTCCGCTCTGGTGATAAACTTCTCTGCTACAGTGACACAAGATGGTCAGACTCGTGGCAGATTTATTGTGGTCCTCCTCCCATTCTTTATGGGGCCAGTTTTAATTAGCATCCATACAGAAAAGCCTTTGACTCCTGGACTGTGAATAACCATTATTAATAAAAGACTGAGTGGCTTACAGAGGTGCTATTGCATATTTCCATATTAATAATGCCATAAATACCCCCCCGAATGGTATCCCAGAATTCAGTGAGTCACTTTTTATGAACTCTGGGCTTTGGATGGGGCTAGTAATCCTGGGAAGGAGATGTGCAGAGGCCTGCCAGACAGTCTGGGTGCTGGGTCCTGACACTCCCCTGCCTGACTTTCTCATGTCCCTGTATGTGAATCACCACAGGGACTAACTCAAGCCTGATTCCAGATGGAGGGGATCAGAACTGTCTGCTCAATTCATTTGCTCATTTATTGATTGGGTGATCTGAGTTCTTTATTGGTTTTCCATATTAGCTGTCAGCTGTAAAGGTGGCAGGTCCCCTTCCGCCTTTCCCCTTAGGTAGCTGTCTCTCCATTCTGTCGATGGTCTCCTTTGCTGTACAGATGTTCTAATGTCATGCAGTTCCACTTACCACTCTTGCTATCATTCTGAGCAGCTGGAGTCAATGCCGGAAAGCTGTTGTCTGTCCTTGTACCTTCAGCTGGTCTGCTCCTGTTTTCTGGGAGGAGTTTCAGGTCTCCCATGAAGTCTTTGATCCATTTCGAGTTAATTTGAAAATTTTACTATTTTTATTTATATTTATATATTTATGTGTTTGTGGGGAGTGTATGTCGTGTGTGTGTGAATGGACTTTTGCCAGCATGGTTTGTTTTTCCCAGTGTGTTTTGATACCTTTATTAAAAATTAGGTGGCCATAGCTGTGTGGGTTGGTTTTTTTGTTTTTGTTTTTGTTTTTTTTTTCTTTCTGGGTTCACCTTTGTTTTGAGGCAAAGTCTCTCACTGGCCTTGGGCTCAACCTATTCATCTAGGCTGGCCAGCCAGTGAGCTCCAGAGAGCCTTTGGGCTCTGCCTTCCCACTATTGAAATCACAAGGGAATGTTATTGTATTTGGCTATACAAAAGAAAACAAATAGAATTCAGATTGCCAGGTTTGTGCAGCAAGCATTGTTACCTGCTGGGCCACCTCCCAGCTGCACCCAGGTTTCTTCTGTGGGGGTCAAACTCAGTCCTCACACTTGTGTGTCCACAGGCCCTCATATGAGACCTTCCACATCTAAATTGCAGCCCCCTATACTTTGCAATGTGAAATAGCTTCCTTGTTCAGAGATATTCACCTGAAGGAGTATGTGATTAAAACCAAATTGTTCTTTCTCAACTCACAATCAAACTGTAAATATGGAAGAAAACTGCATAGAATGCAAAACCTTCCCACAGAGAGCATTTTCTATGCAGATTTGATCAGCATTGTTCTGTGTGTGACTACAAAAGGCAAAAGGCAAAAGGCATGTGGTTCTCTCTTTCTCTGAAAGCAAGATCTGTCCCTGTCATCTTGGGTGGGTGATATAATTTTGCTGCTAGATTTGCTGCTGGCCAGAGGCCACTAGGGCCCTGAGTCTCCCTTTATCTTTTCAACTGTAGCAAACCCACCCTCAGCAAGTTGAGTGAAACCTCCCAGGCTACTTAGGACAGGACCAAATACAAATCCTTTTTTCTGACATTTAAAACTTTTGTTATGTAAAATCATCTCTTAAATATCCAGAAGTGTTTAATTTTGTCCTAAAAAGGCATGCATCCAACATTCAAAACAGATATAGTCTTGAAAGCCCAAACTTACAATATTTAAAGCTTACACTATTCCCCACTTTGCTATAAATACCTGTGATCTTGGATTATTTGGTGTCAGTGTTTTGAGTATTCCTTCTTCTTTCTTCTCTCCTTTGTTCCCTCCTTTCTTCTTTCCCTTCTTTCAGGAAGAGGAGGATCTGGAGGGGAGACTTTCTCTCTTGAGATATGTACTAGTCAGTGTCCCATCACTATAATGAAATACCCAAGACAATTAGCTTAGAAAGAGGAAAGTTCACAGTTCCAATCCAAGATAGAATGGACACACTGCCCTTGGTTTCTTCATGCGGTGCCTGAGGAAGCCAGGAGAAGGTAGAGATTTCCTGGGACTGGGGATTCAGGTGTTTGTGAGTTGCCACGTGGGTGCTGGAGACGAACCTGAGTCTTGTGGAAAAGCAACCTGGGCTCTTCACTGCAGAGCCATCTCTACTGTGCCTAGCCTTGTCTCTTAAAGGGTCTGTCATCTGGCAATGTCACAGGGGACTTTAACACAGGCCTTTGGGAAGCACTCCTCAGAGACACAGTTTTGATGGTCTTTTCTAAATGTCTGCAGCCTGTGTGGTGTAAGCCATGGATGGAGCAGCTACCGAGTTCTCAGCATCTCAGAGTGTAGGTGGTCACTGAGATACCCAATGTGATACAAAACACCTTTATTTACTTATTTAGGCCACCTTGCTGCCTAAATTTTCAGAAATGAAATCTCAGCAGACTCCCTCCATTCCCGCTTTCTTCCTTCCCCATCCCCTCCTCTATCTTCCATTCCTCTTCCTCTTTCTTTCCCTCCTGTCTCTCCTCTTCCTCTCTTTTCTCCTTCCTTGGTAAGCCTTTGTGCTAGACTACAGTTGAACATTTTCTTCTTGAAGGTCCAGTGTCTTACCTCCGTTACCTGCACTTTTCCAAAATGGCCAAAAGAGGGCAGCAGACACAAACGAGTCCACGAAGCTCCAGGGTGCTGGCGGCTTTCCCGGGAAACCTCAAAACCCGGATTCTGCCCAGCCTCCTGGCCTGTTTCTAAGCCTCTGAAGCTCTTAATCCTCCGCAAAACATGATGTTAACGAGGAAGCCAAAAAAAAAAAAAAAAAAAAAAAAACCGGGAAGAGAAACAGTGAAAGCAAGCCAACAAGCAGAACAATAGGGAAAAGGCAACACAGCCCTTTTGCTGTGTTGAGGGGCTGGCTGGCTTGAAGTGCCGACTGGTCCCAGGTCAGTCCTGCACAGGCATTTGGAGCATCAAGGTTGGTAGGAATAGCACGTGTTTTCAATCCGGAGCACCTAAGCAAGATTGTTGTCTCTAGTTCCAGAGATACCTTTGTTAGGGCCTGTCCCACACCCTCCCTGTGTCAGGCCCTGGTGACCATGGCCTCTTTTTCTGTGGCATCTTCTGTTTCTTTTATAGCGGTCACCTCCCACTCAGCCCTGGGCTCCCGCCGAATATTCTCAACAGACTCAGCCACTCAACCTTTGGCCATCCTGGGTAGTTCACAGAAAGCGAGGCCTAGGGACCTTACAGCATACCAGCGCCCTCATTCCTTCCTATGGAGGCGAAGGACTAGGGGCCAGTGCTGCTGGGACTGTCCTAGCACAGGCATGGAGTATGCATTCCTCAAATAAGCCAAGCGGCAGGGGGCCGCAGAGAGGGCAAAGGAGCCCTAGAGGCAGGCTCAGCAGTCCCCTTTTTCAGGCACCACCTGGCCTTGCCTGCCAAGCATGGCTTGCAGAGGGCCCCCTGCGGGGTTCTGGGAGTGGTTTCTACTTCCAGGAGCCTTGACTTTATCTTTTTACTTCTTTCTTTCTTTCTTTAACCCCAGCACCTTTTCCCTGCAGAGCATGGGCAAGGCCATCATTGCTGAGCAGGAGCCAAGGTTTGTTTACATCAAGGGATGAGTTTCCTGAGAAAACCTCAGCCTAGTACTTTCTTGGTAGAAGTGTGTGTGTGTGTGTTTGTGTGTGTGTGTGTGTGTGTGTGTGTGTGTGTGTGTGTGTGTGTGTTAGGAGGGAGGTGTGGTGGGGCAGTCACTTTTCAGCTTAATGGAAGCAACTGAGCAGGAACTCCGTCTTCAAAACGCTGTCCACAATGGAAGGTTTCGCAAGTTTATTTTCTGTTGCTGTAACCGAACACTCCACAGAAACAACACAGGAAAGACAGGTTCATTTACGCTCAGAATTCACGGGACAGTCCATCACGGTGCCCAAGCCAAGGCAGCCGGAGCTTGAAACAGTTGCTCACACCTGAACCCACAACCAGAAACCGAGAGCAGTGCACACACGCATGTTCACACTCAACTTCTCTGCTACATACAGTCCAGGATGCCTGGTCCAGAGATGGCCTCATCCACAATTAAGACGATCAATTAAGATGATCAAAATAATCCCCTCTGTCCAGAGATTCAGCTCCCAGGAAAAGTCTAGGTTCCATCAAACTGATAATTATCACCAACCATCACACACACACACACACACACACACACACACACACACACAATACTGTCCTGCAGGAATGGGGAAAGCGGAATGGGATGAGGTTTTGGTGATGGTCTCAACTTGGTGGAACTTACTGGAGCCCAGTGTGAGCCTTGATTCCTCACACACCACTGTGCTCACTCACCCTCAGTGATTTCATCTGACATCCAGGTAGTTTCTAGCATCTCTCAGGGCAGAGTGATGTCGGATGTGGGGCCAAGGCTTGAGTGACATTCTGGTTATGATATCTAGGACTGTGGTGTTCTGTGGAGAAGATGAAGCTGTGTTAATAAGCGTTAATAAGACTCAAGTCTTCACTTGAGCCCCACATGGGCAAAGGAGAGGAATATGAAGTTTCAGAGGAGGAGAGCAAAGCAATAAAGAAAATGGAAATCTTTAGGGTGTTGGTACTGAGGGAACAGATAGGAAAATGGCATTGAGTCCAGCTTTCAAAGCCCAGAAATTTCCTCAGGGAAAAAAAAGGGGCAGGAAAGGGCAAAGCTGACCTATAAAGCAATCCTTTCCTTACGTTTTTTTTTTTTAAAGATGCCTGGAACATTAGCTAAAGGATGAGAAAGCAGTCCACTTTCACACAGCTTCTTCAACAGTCGGGATTGCTGCTGCTACCACAGTTGTATTAGGAGATGAGAAATTGGGTGAGACTTTTTAAAAAGAGAACAAATAAGGTCTCACTGTGTAACTCTGGGTGGCCTAGAACTCACTGTGTAGACCAGGATAGCCTTGAACTCAGAGTCCATTTGCCTCTGCCTCTTGAGTGTTGGGATTAAAGGCATGTGCGACAGTGCCCGGCTGAGGGATTCTTTTGTTTGCTTGTTTTGTTTTTTGAAAATTTCATGCATTTATAGAGTGGAATATCATAGCCACCCCATTTCCCTTTCCAGTTCCTTCCATATTGCCCTTAAAGCATTTGGCTCCCAAGCCAACTTCATATCTTCTTTTTGAAAATAATCTTGCCAATAGTTCTCAGTAAGGTGTGGGGCCTGGGAATGCCTCCATGTTTATGCTGGAATTGTGGCTGGTTTGACCTTGCACATTTCACAGCATGCCTCCCCATATTATTTCCACCCCTCCTCCTGAGCTGTTGAGGGTGTGGGAGTCTGTGTGCAAAGTAACAGTAACTAAGTGGTCATGTTGTCACATTGCCCTCTAACATTATGTTTGTACCCTGGAAAGCTCTCAGCCTTGGTCAGAGCAGCTTCTTCTCTTGCTGGACAGTGGTCAGCAGAAAGACGCGGAACTGGTCACAGTGCTGAGCAGATGAGGACTCAGCCATAACCGAGACATCAACCTGCACACACACAGACTTTTTCTTCGCTCGGGCCTATGGCCGTCAGTGGGGGAACCCGTAATGAAATGACAGTTGCGTCATAGCCACATGGTAAGTGACAGGTTTGTGCTACGTTTTGCATTTCCATCTCTTCACGGAGAGTCCCAGGAACCTTGGGAACGCAATTCTACTGTCTTTCTGGGCTGGTAACTACTGAAGCTCTTTGAGGTCTGTGATTGTTTTGGGGTTTCTACAGTGATAACATACCATGACCAAAAGCAACTTGGGAGGGGAGCGTTTATATCATCATATAGCTTACAGTACATTATCCAGGGAAGCCAGGGAGGGAGCTGAAGCAGAGGCCATAGTGGAGTGTGGCTTAGCAGCTTGCTCCCTGTGGCTTGGTCAGTGTGCTCTCTTATAGTTCCCAGAGCCACTAGCCCAGAGATGGCACTGCCCACATGAACTGGGCATTCCTACATCCATCATTAATCAAGTAAATGCACCACCAACTTGCCCACAGACTAGTCTGGTTGGGGGGTTTTCTTCATTGAGGTTCCCTCTTCCCGAATGACTCCAGCTGGTGTCAATTGACATAAAACAATCCAGCACAATAACCATCTAGAAGATTCCACAGTGATCTGCAAGCTTTCCTTAATTATAAGTCCCCTGGTCGTCTGGTTCTGCTGAAACCCAAAGTCCTCACTTCTTAGGGAAGACAGCTGGGGGATTTGCATTGGCGCCAAGTCCTGCTCTGTTCTCTGCAGCCTTCTGCCTTCCTGACACAGCCACATGTCTGCCTGGAGCAGAAGGCATGCCCAAGTTTCTAAGTTCAGGTGGATAGAGAGGCACACTTCGATTGAGAGGAGGGGTCACCTTCTACAGTCTTTTGGGTTGTGTGGGTCCCTTGCCTTAGCCTGACTCCCTGGGGAAGGAAAAGTGGGTAGGTATTTATTTGTTCCAGCAACACATGCCAATTTTACCTCATCAGTGCTGGGAAGTGGGGAGAGAAGCAATCTCTCAGGTACTCATGTGGGAAGAAGGAGGCACACAAGAGACATATGTCCCAGAGGACTATGTATTCTTTCTGGGAAGTGGATGTGCTTGAGGGGTTCATCCTTGGGGTCCTATAGATGGGTTTCCATGCTGAGGCCTCAGGTCACAGGAAGCGACAAGTGCTTCCTCATCAGGATGGGCAGGAGCTGGGCCTTCTTTGCTGCTTGGTGTGGCATGGCATGGGCGTGAGCCTTGGCTAGGAAAGAGCTTTTGCATCCATTTAGTGGAGCATCACAGAGGCAGGGTGAGGTCAGATCAGGGGCTGGCCTCTCTGCAACTGAGAGTGGTGGAACCCTGGCAGGCTTGGTGAAGGGTAGGACCAGTGTTCAACAGCGGGAACGCTGAAGCAGAAGGGCTTTGCTGGTTGCTCGAGTGTGGACCTTCATGGGCTCCCTTCCCTGCCACACATGAGGCATTATATAAAAGCACAAATAGTGAGGGAACATAAGGAGGGTTCTGGGTTGCTTGGGCTCCAGTGTAGTGTGGTGGGGGCCCCTAGGACCTCGGTCTTCACTGGAAAGCAGCTGAGCAACACATGCTCCTGTTGTCTGTCTCCAGCACTGTAGTGCATATCTCAGTGGAACCTGGACCTGCTTGCTGACTCTGTCCCTGCCAGCTCTGAGTCCCCTTGCCAGGCAAAAGTTGCTTTGCCAGTGTTTTGGGGACAGCCTTCCAGCTCCCATTCTGCCCCAACACTCATAAATTAACAAGAAGATACTATGCAAGGCCAGGTCCTACATTTGAACTGGCAGCCAGAACTTCAGTCTATGGCATTGTCTCTGGGGATGCCCTGCAGTAGGGCATGGCCGTGATCCACAACATCAACCTTCAAGAAGAAGAGTTGCACCTTAAGTACCAGCTATGGATTGACTGTGGATTTATTTAAGCCCTTCCAGCACCTGTTTATGTTTCATTAAACTCTTTTATTGATCCTCTTAATTCTTCCTTTGCTGATTTACTTCTAGGTCCTGACTTCACACCCTTCTCTCAGGCTCATTTTCAAGGTTTTCCTACCATGTATCTGTATCCCAATGCCTTGTAGCAGCCCACAGAGCAGGCCATCAGAAGCCACATGGCCCCTCTTACATCCCTCCTTCTTCTTTCTGAAGCCAGAGGAAGGTCAACCTCCCTCTCCACATGTCTGTTCTTAATTTGCCTTTTTTTCAACCTTTTCCCCATCCACTCCTCCTCCATTTCTCTTCAGAAAAGGTCAGGCCTTCCATAGATATCAGCCAGCCATGGAATATCAAGTTGCAGTAAAACTAGGCACTTCCACTTCTATTAAGGCTGGATGAGGCGACCTGGTGGGAGTGAAGGGTCCCCAAAGCAGACAATAGAGTCAGAGGCATGCTTGGAGATGTCTTTCCGTATGCTGTGAATATATGTTGTTCCCATTGGTTAATAAATAAACTGTTTTGGCCTATGGCAAGGCAGCTTAGAGGCAGGCAGGAAAGGAGAGAGACAGAAAAGGGAAAGAGGGGGTCAGGAGAGAGACGGCATTCTGCCTTCCAGAGAGCAGCATGTAATGACAAACAGGTAAAGCCACAGAATGTGTGGCAATATATAGATTAATAGTTATAGGTTAAGATATAAGAGCTAGCTAGTAAGAGGCCTGCCATAGACTATTCAGTTTGTAAATAATATAAGCCTCTGTGTATTTACTTGGGTCTGAGTGGCTGCAGGACCAGGAGGGGCAATGGAAAACTTTCCTACAACAGAGACAGCCCTGGATCCTCTATTAGGAGTCCCACAAGAAGACTAAGCTACACAACTGTCATATATGTAGAGCCCAGGTCAGTCCCATGCAGGCTCCCTAGTTGATGATTCACTCTCTGTGAGCCCCTTTGAGCCCCAGATCACTGAACTTCCCTTTAATGCCCCCAAATAAGCAATAAACCTTTTATTTTATTTTTTCAAGTGTGTGTGTGTGTGTGTGTGTGTGTGTGTGTGTGTGTGTGTAAGCCAGATGTTAATTTCTGGTGTTTTCTGGTGTTATTCCTCAGGAGTTGCACACCTTATCTTTAAACTTTTTTTTTTTTTTTTTTTTTTTGAGTATGTAGACATGCATTCTACAGCATGTGTAGAGATTAGAGGATAATTTGTGAGAGTCAGTTCTTAGATTCCACCATGTGGATCCTAGGGATTGTCAGGCTTGGTGGCAGGTCTCTTTCCCTGCTGAACCATCTCACTGTCTTCTACCTTGCTTCTTGAGATAGGATCTCTACTGGCCTGTAAGTTGCCAGGTTGACCAGTGATCCCCAGAGAGCTACCTGTCCCTGCTTCTTACAAGCATGTTACCACACTTGGCCTTTTTACTCAGTGGGTCCTGGGAGATTGAACTCAGTTCCTCATGCTTGCATGCCAAACATTTTACTGACAGCCATCTTACTGGCTCAGCAATGAGTCTTTGATGGCACAATTTCAAGTCACTGTTTTTCTAGTCGTGGAGAGACTTGATGAGTATTGTCTTAGTTGGGGTTTCTATTGCTGTGAAGAGATGCCATGACCATGATAAACTCTTATAAAGAAAGCATTTAATTAAGGTGGTAGCTTACAGTTCAGGAGTTTACTCCATTATCATCATGGCAGGGAGCACGGCTGCTGGGAGTATGGTGGTGCAGGCAGACATGTGCTGGAAAGGGAGCTGAAAGATCTTAGATCTTGACTCACAGGCAACAGAAAGTGGTCTGAGACATTGGGTGTGGCTTTGGCATATATGAGACCTCAAAGCCTGCCTCCACAGTGACTCATTTCCTTCAGCAAGGCCATACCTACTCCAACAAAGCCACACCTCCTAATAGTGCCACTCCCTTTGGGACCATTTTCTTTCAAACCACTACAAGAATGAAGGTCTTTAGACTCCACTTTCTGTCTGACTATGTGTTTTATTTTGAGTGGGAGACTGTCTGTGATATGTAGGGGACCCACAATCCATTATGAGGGCTGAGAAGGGGGCATGTTGCAGAACACAGGTTAGACCAGATTGGGAAATTTATGTAGTCTGTCAATCCATTTTCTATTGTTCTCCCAAATTGGGGATTCTGTTAGAAATATAGTGGGTTTTCTGTTAAAAAACAAACAAACAACAACAACAACAACAAAAACAGTTTTTGAGACAGTGTCTCACTATGAAGCCTTGGCTGGCCTCAAAATCACAGAGCTCTACTTGCCTCTGCCTCTGCCAAATTGGCTTCTGTTTAGACTTGGCACTTAAAAGCAGCCTCACTATATGGTTATTTTGGCAGAATGGAATGGAGCCCTGACTGTCTGCCTTGTTCACATAGTTCATGGTTTCTCTCTTTTCTGTAGACTAAGGTCTAGTTTTCCTGGTCCTGATCCTCCACAGTAGCTACCCATCTCTCCTTGTTATATTCCTGCTAAGCACTACTTGAGATTAGGTCTTCCATTACAGTTTATCTGAGTTATGGGGAAAATAGTTGCTTATTTTTTTTTTTTTTTTTTTTTGGTTTTAATTGATCTGGACTGACTGATTTTCTATTTACAAGATCTCTCATTCAGGATGCCCTCAACTGTCTGTGGAGCAAAGATGACTTTGAACTTCCCTCTTTCTATCACATTCCCTAAGAGCTAGGGTTACAGGTGTGTCCTGTGTAAACTGACATTTCCTGTCCTGACTGGTCCCAAATAAACACTCAGAGGATTATATGAATTATAAATGCTTGACCAATAGCTCAGGCTTGTTACCAGCTAATTCTTACATTTAAAATAACCCATTTCTATTAATCTATGTATTGTTATGTGGCTTGTGGCTTTACCTGTTTTCTAGAATATTTTGCTTTCTGGGCGGCTGACTGGGTAGTCTCTCTCTGTCTTTCTCATTCCTGCCCTGACTCTACCCTTCTCTCCGACCATCCTCTCTGTGTCAGGCTGTCTTGCCCAATCTCTTTCCTCCCTGCTTTTGGCCAGTAAGCTTTATTATTAACAATGAGCATAATTCACAGGAATCCTACCATGGCTATGGTTCTTATATGCTGGGAATAGAGCTCAGAGCTTGGTACATATTAGGAAAATCCCCCACCAACTGAGACACATATCCAATCTTCTGCTTCTTTTTTTCTAAAGAGAGAAACAGAAAACACTTGGTGAGGACATTCTCAACATTCGGGGTTATCAACCTGTATTACCATTTTTCTTCCTCTCCAATGTTACACAACCAAATAGAAAACAACAGAATCCTTTTCAAAGAGGTGCACTGACCTTTGGAGAGGGGCTTATCTCAATACTCCTCTGCTCTCTAGTTCCATCACAGTGGATGGCCATGTGGTTTTCCTCTGTGTGCTCTCTTGGCTGCAGCTGACCTCCCATGGGGGACTATGAATCTCCATCCCGACAGGAACTCTTTTTCTATATAGTTTGTGTGTGGTTCCTTACAGCCTGCACTCCTCTGGGGCTGCTCCAGATGTCTTGTCATTAGTAGGTCTGTGAGTCATGGTGACAGTCTTTCCGCAAGTGGAAGCATGTCTTGTGGGATCCTGTTTCTAATTTGAAGCAAGTACCTTTTTGGGATAGTGGTGGGATTGCTCAGGTATTTCTTCAAGTGTGGTCTTTATTGATTCCTGTTGAAGTTTGGCTCTTTCAGATGTGCTCTGGTAAACTGCTCATACTGAGTAGCAGCATCAGTAACGATAATAATTGAGTGAACTAATAACTCCTACTCCTGCACAAGCATTTTGTTAGATGCTTGTGAAATACAGTGAGTATTCTACTAAAAATGTGAACACACACACACACACACATTTTGAGACAGAAGTTTCATGTATCTCAGGCTGGCCTCAAACTTTCTATGTAGCTGAGGATGATCTTGAACTATCAGTTCTCCTTACTTTCATCTTTGATTTATAGATGTGCACCACCATGCTTGGTTTTATGTAATACTTGGGATTGAACTCAGGACTTCACGCACACCCAGTAAACAATACAAGCTTAGCTATATCAACAGCACTTCATGAAATAGTATCAGTGTGAATTGTATTTTATCCTTGTAGAACCGAGGCTTGGCTGGGAGTATGAACCCTGCCTCCCCCACTCACAGTACTACTGGCAAAGCTGAGACTAACCTGTGATCCATTCAAGGACAGGATGATCATGCTTTCATGGTGACTCTATCCCCAATAGGAGCATTGGGATCTGGGCAGAGAGAAGGCTACAGCCAGCTAAGAGGCCCAGAGACACTTCACAGAGGTGGGCCTCTTATTAATCTGGGGCTGGCGTGTGTGTGTGTGTGTGTGTGTGTGTGTGTGTGTGTGTGTGTGTGTGACATAATCTTGCTGCATGGCTGAGGGTGGCCTGGAACTCACAGAGATCCACCTACCTCTGCCTCCTGAGTACTGGGATCAAAGCTGTATGCCACCATCCTGGCATTGGCCCTCTTTCCCAGGACATTGTGGTACTATATCTTTACTCTCATCTATGACTTCTGTCTCTAGATATGATCCTTGTTCAACATGGTTTGAAGCTGAGAGATTACACTGGCTAGCAGGACAAAGTGACAGGGATCCACATTGAAAAACAAGCTCTTCCTTTGATAGAAAACAGACAACAATGTCATAATGTAAAATTTTGTGTTTGTAGATGTGTGTTTTTGCATGTGTGTACACATGCATGTGGATGCTAATGGTCAATATCAGGTGTTTTCCTTATCGATCTCCACCTTATTTATTAATTGTAAACTTTTAAAGATTTATTTATTTTTTTTTACTGTGTGTATGGGGCATGCCATGGCACACATGGAGAGGTCAGAGCACCTTATGGGATTCGGTTCTTTCCTACTATGTGGTTTCTGGGGATCAAACACAGCTTGTCAGACTTGGCAGCAAGCACCCCACTGAGCCATCTTGCCAGCCCTCAATGTTATTTTTTGAGACAAGGGCTCTTCCTGAGCCTGGAGCTTGTGGATTTGGCTTGACTGGCTGGCAGGTGAGCCCCTGGGCGTGCCCTGTCTTCATCCTCTTAGTGCTGGAATTACAGGTTTGTGAGCCTTGTCTGGCTTCCTTGTGTGGTTGGGAACTGGAACCCAGGCCCTGCAGCTCAGGTGCAAACCCTTTCCTGCCTGAGCCATCTTCCTGGCCTTGCTTGTTGAATATTTACCAGCAGCCTTCTGGAATCAGGTACCCCAATGTTCACACTGGCTCTGAGGCAGGCGTACCTGCTCATCCTCCCCCTGATGTCAGCTGAGCTTGTAAGCATGAGTCCATAACCATATAATAACTTCCTTTCATCAAAACCTAGAGTAGCTAATATATATATTGGATAAAACTAGAGAGGAGCATCAACTACTAATCAAGGAAAATGAAGAAATTGTTTTTGGTCCTGTTGTCTTGTGCGTTGAAACTTAAGCAACCGTAAGTGAAGGAGAGAGTCACAGGCTGCTCTGTTCTCATCATCAGTGGGAAAATTATTGTGCAAGAGAAAGAACTGGCTGCCACTGAACTCTTAAGTGCCATCAAAGAGCAGTGTGGCTCCATACACTGGCTTGGTGTCTCTCTGGAGGGCCAAACCCTGATGGAGGTGGGGCATCCCCCCAGGTAGTGATGGCATCCTGGATGATGATGGAGCATGCCAGAGGCCAGGGGAGAAACAAACTGGTGACCTCTCACTCTCTCCTTCTCCTCTCCTCCCTGCCTTCTTTTCTCTTTCTCTGTGCTTGGGACTGCAGCAGTAAGCATGCTGGAAAAGTGCTGTTCAACTGAGCTATGTCTTTAGCACAAATTTTGCGTGTGTGTGTGTGTGTGTGTGTGTGTGTGTGTGTGTGTTACACTTGCCTATGCCTATATGTATGGAGGTTGAGGCTCAACCTTGGGTGTCTGCCTCTGCTGCATACTATATTATTGTTTTGGGACAGGGTGTCTCGAACCTGCTGCACATTGATTTTCTGCACTGTCAACCCATGTTTATTTAGTTAGTCCTTACATTCTTGTTTGTGTGTGTGTGTGTGTGTGTGTGTGTGTGTGTATGTGTGTGCATCCTCATGGTGTGTGAATGCATCACATGGTGTGTAAGTACAGCACATGGTGTGTGAATACAGGTGTACACATGCCCCAGCATGTGCGTTGAGATAAGATGACAACCTTGAGTGCCAGCCCTCACATTGTTTGAGATACGGCCTCTTGTTTCTCAATGTGTACAGCAGACTAGCTAGCCTGCAAACTTCTGAGGAGTTTCCTTTCTCTGCCTTCTATCTCCCCATAAGAGTACTTGTATTACAGATGTGTTTTGTCAACTTGGTGCAAACCTAGACACACCTGGTAAGAGGGAGTCTCAACTGAGGAATTTCTTCTATCAGACTGGCTGTGGGCATGTCTGTGGGGGAGTTTTCTTGATGATTATTTGATGTACTTGATGTAATGAGAGCCAGCTGTCAGCCCAGCCCTCTGTGGGTGGTACCATCCCTGGGCAGGTGATCCTGGCCTGTGTAAAAAAGGTAGCTGAGCAAGCCTGGGGGAGCAAGCCAGTAGGCAGCATTCCTCTCTTGTTTCTGCTTCAGTTCCAGCCTTGACTTCTTTGCTGATGGACTATAACCTGTTGGCCAAATAATTCCTGTCTCAGTTAGGGTTTCTATTGTTGTGATGAAATAGCCTGGCTGAAGGTAACTTGAGGAGGAAAGGGTTTATTTTGCTTACACTTCCACATCACTGTTCATAACTGATGGCAGTCAGGGCAGGAACTCAAGCAGGGCAGGAACCTGGAGACAGGACTGATGTAGAGGCCATGGAAGAGTGCTGTTTGTTGGCTTGCTCAGTCTGCTTTCTTGTAGAATCCAAGACCACCAGCCAAGTGATGGCACCACACACCCAATAGGTTGGGTCCTCCCCCACTGGTCATGAATTATGAAAATACCTACAAGGCTTGCTTGCCTATAGCCAAATCTTTTTTTTTTTTTTTTTTTTTTGTTATTTATTTATCATGTGTACAGTGTTCTGGCTGCATGTATGCCTACCCACCAGAAGAGGGCAGCAGATCTCATTACAGATGATTGTGAGCCTTCACGTGGTGGCTGGGAATTGAACTCAGGACCTCCGGAAAAGCAGCCAATGCTTTTAACCACTGAGCCATCTCTCCAGCCCCAGTTTTGTTTTTTGTTTTTGTTTTTTTTTGTTTTTTTCTACAGCCAAATCTACAAAAGTCATTTTTTCAATTGAGGTTTCCTCCTTTCAGATTTTGTCAAGTCGACATAGATTAGCCAGGAAACCTTCCCTCCCTCAATTGCTTTTTATCAGTGTTTTATTTCACCAATAGAGAAGTAAATTAGGACACAGATGCATTCTACCACGTCCTGCTTTATGTGGGTTCTGGAGATTTAAACTCAGGTGCACCTGTACTCATGACCAGCATGCTGCCCTCCAAGTTATCTCTCCAGCCTTTGGTTTCTTCTTGAATTCGAATGCCCCTTAGTTCTATTGCCTGAATACTCTTTATAAGATGTCCAGTATTTGGTGAATAGGAGTGGTAAGAGTGGAAATCTTTGTGTTTGGTCAGGATCTCAGTGGAGATGTTTGATTAACTTTCCTATCTCTTGTTGACAATGTTTTGTCATATGTACCCTTTCTTGTGTTGGGGTATACTCCTCCAATTCCTGATTTATTGAGCTTTTTAATTTTCATGGAAGAGTGTTGAGTTTTGCAAGGTGGTTTTTCTACAAAATGACCATATAGGTTTTGTTTTTGAACCTATTGGTGAGCTCTATCTCACATATTGCTTTTATTGTTTGGTGTATATTGAACCATTCTTAAATCCCTAATCACTTGACCGGGGTATAGTATATAACCTTTCTAGTGTGTTGTTTTATATATATATATGTATGTATAATATATGACATATTATATATGTATACACACACAGACATACACAGACACAGACACACACACATATACATATACACATACATATATATGTAATTTCTCCACCCCACCCCCCAGACAGAGTATTAGTGTGTAGTTTTGGAACCTGTCCTGGAATGCACTATGTTGTCCAGGCTGTCCTTGAACTCACAGAGAGCTAACTATCTCTGCCTCATGAGTACTGGGATTAAAGGTGTGAACCACTATGCTTGGCTTTAGTTTGTTAATATTTCATTGAGAATTTTTGTTATTGTTTATTTGTTTTTTCAAGACAGGGTTTCTCTTTGTAGCTCTGGCTGTCCTGGAACTTGCTCTGTTTCCTGCCTCTGCCTCCTGCATGTTGGGATCAAAGACGTGCATCACTACCACCTGGCTAAAGAATTTTTACATCCTTTTATCAGGGCCATTCATTAGTCGGTCATTTTCCTTTTTAAAGATTTTATTTGTGTTTGTGTGTGTGTGTGTGTGTGTGTGTGTGTGTGTGTGTGTGTGCGCATGTGTGTGAAAGCCAGAAGAAGGTGGTAGATTATTTGGCACTAGAGTTATAGGTGGTTATGAGCTGCCCGGCATGGGTGCTGGCACCAAACTCAGGTCCTCTGCAGAAGCAGCAAGTGCTCTTGACTATTGACTGACTCTCCAGGCCCACATCTCCCTCTTTGCTCTCTGCCTATAGCTCTGTGATCACAGAAATACTAGCCTTGTCAGACAATGTTGGCAGTTTACCTCTTCTCAAATTTTTGGAATAGTAGGAGAAGGATTGGCATTGTTTCTTCCTTAAATATTTTGTAGAATTCTTCAGTGAAGCCATCTGGCCCTGGGCTGCTCTTTCCTGGAGGCTTCATTACTGATTCAGTCTGGTCGCTCACTATTGGTCTGTTCCAGTGTTTTGTGTTTTCTCAGTTCAGTTTTGGTAGATCACAGATGTGCAGAAATTGGTCTGTTTTCTTCCAGGTTTTCCAGTTGGCTGCTGCATATTTGTTGGTAATTGTCCTTAATGAACTGTTGTGTCTGTATTTCTGTGCTCTCTCTCTTTGTCCCTCCCAGCCCATCTTGGTTAGCTAGGGTAAAGATTTTCAATTATACTTATCATTAAAAAAGAAAAACCCAACTATTTGTTTCATTGATCTTTTGTTTCTAGTTTATTGCTCTTTTCATTTTTGCTATTTCACTTACTAATTTTAATTTTGGTTTATGGTATTTAGTTCACTGAATTGCAATATTGTTTATTTGAAATCTATTAAAGGTTTTTGCTACATTTACTTATTTATTTATTTATTTGCATATGTGTGTATGTCTGTATGTCTGTGTGTGTGTGTCTGTGTGTATGCATGCACAGTCCTTCACAAGGGTGTGGCAATTAGAGGACAGTTTATCGGACTTAGTTCTCCTGGAGTTGTCTTGCTAGCCCCTTCTTTATATTTCTATATACTGTACCCCAAGTGGGTTTTGCTATGATATTTTCACCACCCCCATTATTGTATTCCTGCTCTCCTTCCAGATCACTGCTCCCTCTCTTCCCCTTGGACAGTCCCCTCAGAGAGAGCACTCAGGACGTGTGTGGAGATGAGAGGACAACTTACAGGGGTTGGTTCTCTTTTCCACGTGGGACCTGGACTGAACTCAGATTGTCAGCTTGGCAGCAAGCACCTTTCCCTGCTGAGCCATCTCACTGGCCACCCTCTGACTTCCAATTAAATGTGTATTCTGTCAGTGAGACATGACCTGTGATGTTTTCTGTTTTCTCCCCCATTGTTATCTTTTGTCTCCTCCACTCCTTTTGACCCCTTCCTCCCTCTATGGATTCCTTTCTACTTCCCATACACACTCTGTATGTTTCAACCACATCCCCATTCGGAGAAAACATGCTATGGTTATTTTTCAGTCTGACTTATCTCTCTTAAGATGACGATCTCCAGTCTCATCTACTTTCTTGGATGTAATGTAATTCAATTATTTCTATGCAGGATAAAAATACATTGTGTGTATTTTTCACATTTTCTTTATCCATTCATTTGCTTACTAATGAACCCCCAAGCTGGTTCTATCAATGTTGGCTTTTGTAACAAAACAGCAATATACATGGGTGTGTAAATATCCCTGAGGTTTTCCTGTTTAGAATTCTTTGGGTATTGTTCTAGTTAGGTTTCTGTTGCCATGATAGAACACTGATCAAAGCCAACTTGGGGAGGAAAGGGTTCAGCTTACCCTTTATAGCTCATCACTGAGGGAAGCCAGGGCAAGAACTCAAGGTGGGGACATGGAGACAGGAATGGGAGCAGAGACCATAGAAGAATGCTTCTTACTGGCTCGCCCTGGCTGGCTCAGTCACCTTTCTTATACACCCCAGGACCACCTGCCCAAGGGCGGCACCACCCATAGTGGGCTGGGCCTTCCAACATCAATCATTAATCCAGAGAATTCCCCATGGGCCAATATGATCATGGCAAATCGTCAGTTGAGTTTTCCTTTTCCCAGAAGCCTTTAGTTTGCCTCAAGTTGCTGAAACTAATCAGCACAGCTATCTACCCAAGGATGGTACAGATGGAACATATGGTAGCTCAAGTCTTTGTTCTTGGAGGAGGAGCCTCCATGTGGTTGGCTAGACTGCCTGGTCAGTGAGCTCTCAGTATCCCCTTTTCGATCCCTTCAGTGTTGGGGTTGCAGGTACATGTCATCACACCTGACTTTTCATGGGTGTTGGGAAGCTGGAATCAGGTCCTCATGTTTGCATGAAAAGCACTGTGTAGACCGTGCAATCTTTCTAGTCCTTAGTTGGGGGTTTTGATAGTGCAGTGGGGTATCTGTGCCCAGGAACAGGATATGCAGAGTCTTTTGTCCTTTAGAGCAGTGCTGTTTTTAACAGTGACTTCTTTCTTGGGACATTACTGTGCTATAGCAACCTGATGTCTAGGGATTGGGGTGAGTGATGGCAAGACTTCCTTTTCTGAAATGAAACTACTGTGTGAACCTAAGGCTGTAGCCACATCTGAGTTCTAAGCCTGTGGGGACTGTGGGACTTTGTAATAAGCAGGAGTGCCAGTGTTTGTGGTGATCCAGTCTTTTAGGACTCTCCAGCTTAACCTTTCATTGAGGACAAGGAGGTAAATCTCCTTGGCCTGGGAGGTCACAGTTACCAGTGGACTCTGCTCTTTCTGCACTATCAGCCTCTGTGCCCTGCTGGGTCCCTAGTTGTTCCTTGGCCGTCCTTGAAGCACCAGAGTACAGTTGTCTTTCTTTACTTGGGCACTTCTGCTTGCTACCTTGGAATTTTGCTTTTTGCTTTCTTCCCCCCCCCCCTTTTTTTTTATTATATTTGTGTTTTAATTTTACACATCAGCCATGGGTTCCCCTGTCCTACCCCTCCCGCCCCCACCTCCACTTCCCCCCAGCCCCTTCCCTCCATTCCCATCTCCTCCAGGGCCAAGACTTCCCTGGGGATTCATTTAAATCTGGTGGATTCAGTACAGGCAGGTCCAGTCCCCTCCTTCCAGGCTGAGCAAAGTGTCCCTGTGTAAGCCCAAGGTTCCAAACAGCCAGCTCATGCACTAAGGACAGGTCCTGGTCCCACAGCCTGGATGCCTCCCAAACAGTCCAAGCCACTCAGCTGTCTCACTTATCCAGAGGGCCTGATCCAGCTGCGGGCTCCACAGCCTTTGGTTCACAATTCATGTGCTTCCATTCTTTGTGTGTGTGTGTGTGTGTGTGTGTCTTTCTTGCTTTTACATGAAAATCTTTTTATTTATAGATTTTATTTATTCTATTTTAGGTATGTGGGTTTTTTTTTTTTTCCTACAGGTATGTATGTATACCACATGCATGCCTGGTACCCAAGGAGATGCAGGATCCCTTGAAACTAATGTTATACATGGTTGTGAGATGGGATGGATGCTGGGAAGTGAACCTGGGTCCTGTGCAAGAGCATCAAGGGCTTTTAACCACTGAGCCATCTCTCCAACAACGTCTTGTACCTATATTTAAAATTCTTATTTATTTATTTATTTATTTATTTATTTGTGTTTATTTATGTTCATATACACACAGGTGCATGTGTGTGGGGGTCAGAGGACAATCTGGGGAGTCACTTATCACTCACAACCTTGTGGGATGGAGGCAATGACCTCAGGTTGTCTGGCACTGGTTTCCATGAAAACGCTTGCTAGGGTTTTGATGGGATTTGTTGACTCTGTGAGTCTGTTTGGAGAGAATGGATATGTTTGTAATATTTTGTCTTTCTATAATGTAGCCAAGTTTGTAGTGTTGGCTTTGGTCAAGTCCTCTGGGACATCATTAGTTGAGAACCAAGTTGAGTGTTGCTTCTTCTTTCCTTGGGGTTTCCCAGATCAACTTGGATTATATAAACTTGAGCCCAAAATCTGTGTGAAAGAAGGTTTGTGGTTATGAATTCCCAGGGAAGTGTCTGTTTATCTATCAATTGAGTTATTTATTTTTCCTCTAAAGTGAAAGCTAAGTTTTCTTTCTTTTTGTATTATCACCTTCGTTCGTGAGAGATTTTTTTTCCAAGTTCATACTTTCTTTGTCAGATTTCGTTCTGTGTGAGCATCAAGTCCTAGTTCTCATAGCACTTACCAATTCCCCATCCTCCTGACCAAGTTGTCACAGTAAAAGCTAATAAGAGTTTTTGGCTTCTGGGAAGTACCAGGTACTTCTGTAGGACTCCATTGTGATTCAAAAGGGTGCTCATGTAGTTATCCAGAATTTCTTGGTGTTCATTCTTTAAAAAGTTTTATTTATTTATTTATTTATTTATTTATTTATTTATCTATCTATCTATCTATTTATTTAGTGTGTGTGTGTGTGTGTGTGTGTGTGTGTGTGTGTGTGTGTGAGTGTGTGTGCGCACACGCCCAGGTTCAGAATAGGCTATTGGACCCCTTAGATCTGGAGTTATAAGTTGTTTTAAGTTGCCCAATGTGAGTGCAAGGAGCTGAATTCTGATCCTTTAAAAGAGAAGCAAGTGCCTTCACTCATTCAGCTAACTCTCCAGGCCTCATGGTATTTATTACTTCCCTCCCTCTCTCTGTTCTTCCTCCCTCCCTTCCCTCTTTGAGACAAGGTTTCACTGTGTAGTCCTGGCTGGCCTGGAACTTCTTATCTAGAGCAGCTGACTTTAACTCACAGATCCACCTGCCTCTTCCCCCACTGTGCTTTTCAGTGGTGATAACACACATAGAGCATGTTATCATCTTGGGATAGTATTTCTTTTTATTGGCTTACTTGGACATTCCTACTTTTTTTTTTTTTAAAAAAAAAGCTTTCAATTTATTGATCACATTTGTCCTTTGATGATTTCATGTGTTTCTATAGTGCATTCTGTTTACTTTCATCCCACAGTATCTTGTCTTCCTCATGACATTCATCCCCCTCCCTTGCCCACATTTGTGCTTTTTATTTTGTTTTTTTGGCCCACATATTTGAACCGGGATGGCTACGGGTTTGGAACTATCCACCAGAGCCTGATGGGCTCACTGTTTAGCTCACTGAAGGCATGATTGCCTATCCCAGAATCCATCAGTTGTCAGTAGTTCAGCAGGAAGGGGTAGGGCCCCAGGAGTCACTCCTTGGTCCATGAATGGCAGTTGACAACAAGCCCCGTCTTGTGTAGGAATTTTAAATACAACAGAGAAAGAGATGGCTTGGGCCAATGGGCAGGCGCAGGGAATGAGCAGGAAACTCCTGAGACGAGTATGATTCGATAGCAAGGTGGAGGACAAGGGGATTGGTTGTCTGTCTTGGGTGGGAAATTCCTCATAAATTGGTTCAGAGGATTCTTACTAATGGTAGACCCAGCAGCCCAGAGGAACACCTAATCGAGAAGTAGGCTAAGAGGAGCTCCATTGAAGCTTGGTTAACAAGGGGCCCCCAAGCTCCTGGAGGTTCACACTAATGGAATGTGCAAGATGGTGCCAGTGTTCACCCTTAAAGTCCTGCTAGTGTGATGTTCTCTCTGCCCTGACACCTGGGTTGTTACCGTTGGGCATTTTGTTTTATTCCAGTGTCTCCTCTTAGAGATATGGCCTGTACAATGGGGCCCTCTACTTCCTACTCCTAATTCTCATAATGAAACAGAGGTGATGGTTAATATCAGTTGTCAACTTGAGACGATCTAGAATCAGCTAGAGACAAGTGTCTGGGCATGTCTCTGAGAGATTTTCCCCCATTTCTCTCTGCTTCTCTCTTTATTTCTCTCTTGGTGAATGGTGCCTGGTGGCCCTTTCTAAAAAAGAAGGACTCATTTCCTTTGTCAAGCAGGTGTAGGACCATGGTTTTTGTGAAGAGTGTTCAGCCCTAAATGTAGTTTTGCTTAATGAGGGGTGAGTCTTGCTAAGTAGAGATGGCTTCATTTTAGATTCTAGCAGTCCCCCCACCCCACTTTACCTTTGCCCTGTGATAGCTGAGAGGCTTCTGGGGGTGGGTGGGTAGGAGTGATTTCCCCCTGCTCTACTGTTTCAAAGGTAAACCTGGAGCAAGCTCCTGAGATTTGAATGAATTCACACAAGCTTGACATGGGGTCTGATGACAGGAAGCCCTGGGGCTGCTCTTTCTCTGGATGTTTCTTTCTGGGTGTTGAGTCTTAAAGAGTTTGGAGGGGAAGAAGAACAAGCTCTCCCACTGATATGAGAATTTCTTCCCTGGGGAGATGCAAATGATCTCCCCATAAGGTCCCAATGACAAACCAAGGTATAATTCCACCAGTCTGCCCTGAGGAACCATTGAGTTCTAGAACATGGAGAGGGTATTGGCAGGAGTGTGGGTGAACCCCAAAGCAGCTGCATTGGGGTGTCTTCACCAAGCATGGATTATGGCTTATTCACAGTGATAGATGGATCCCTCTTCATCAACCCTCCACAGCATTTATACTCCAGGGCCTCCCTAAACTTTGAGAGGGAATGATTCTCTCTGCTTATTTGAGAGAGTGTCACCAATCCACAGGCTTGGAGAATGTCGCCAGTTCACAGGCTCTGATGGCCTCTTGCAGGCAGGCACAGAGGATCTGATGAGGAGGTAGCTGATCATGAAGAGGATGGTGTCCTACAACATCTTATTGAAGAGGAAAGACTCAAAGTGTAAGAAAAGCTCAAGGGGGAAAAAGACAGCCTGTGTTGGCTAGTTTGTGTCAACTTGATAAAACCTAACAAGAAGGAACCTCAATTAAAAAGATGCCTCCAGCAGAGTGTAGTAAAGCAAGCTTTTAATCCCAGCACTAGGGAGGCAGAAGCAGGCAGATCTCTGACTTGAAGCCAGCCTGGTCTACATAGTTTTAGGACAGCCAAAGCTACATGGTGAGACCTTGTCTCAAAACAACAACAATCATGACCACCACCACAACAAAAAGAGGATGTCTCCATTCGATTGGCCTGTAGGCAAGTCTGTGTGGTATTTTTCTTGGCTGATGTGGGAGTGTCCAGCCCACTGTGAGTGGTGCCACCTCTGGGTAGGTGGTCCTGAGGTGTATAAAAAAGCAAGCTGGGAGAACTATGAGAGCAAACCAGTAAGCAGTGTTTCTCCATGGTCTGCACTTAAGTTTCTGCCCCCAGCTTTCTAGTGTTCAGCTCACTTTTTCCTTTTCATTCAGCCCAGGACCTCAGTCTACCAAATGCTGCCACCCACATTTAGTGGGGGGGGGGAGGCTCCCTTTTCAGTTAATCCAATACAGAATCTCCCTCCCTGACACTGCTGGAGATGAGTTCCCATTGTGATCTTAGACCCCATAAAGCTGATGGTACTGATGTCACCATTTCTGATGTTACCCCCTCAAGTCCTCATGTAAGCGGCTTAGGCTTGTTTTACTGCCATAGAAAATGACCTGCTGGGTGTGGAGAGTTGGCTCAGCAGTTCAGATGCTCTTGTAGCAGGTCTGAGCTTGGTGCCCAGCATTTACGTGGGGTGGCTCACAACACCACTCCAGGGGATCTAACACCCTTTTCTGGTCCCTGCAGGCACCTGTACTTATGCACACAAATACAATTAAATATAAAGTAAAATATTTAGGAACCTGATCTCTCTGGCTGGTGATCTGTGGTGGGGGCTTAACTAAAACGTTGGCAGTCATAATGGAAAATGGAGGTTGGGAAGCAAATCAGAGAGTTAGACAGACATGGCTTAGATGATAGAGTAGCCTCGGAAGGTGAAAAATTAAAGATGAGCATTAAGTTCATAATTGTAATTGTAGATTTTTACACATACGCTAATGAGACTGGTAGGGAGAGATCCATCACCCCAAGTTAATGATCATTAACATTCTTCCATGTTTGCCTCATCTGCTTTATTGAAGCATTTAGAGTAAATTACAATCATTGTGACATTTCAACCCTAAATAATTAAGCACACATCTCCAACAGATTATCTAATGTAGCCAACATGTGTTCATAGCAACATCTTCCAAATCACCGCCCAAATGTTTTACTAACATTTCAAACGGGGGTCAGACAGGGACTCTTTACCACTTTTTTTTTTTTTTTTTTTTTTTTTGGTTTTTCAAGACTGGGTTTCTCTGTGTAGCTTTGCACCTCTCCTGGAACTTACTCTGTAGCCCAGTCTGGCCTCGAACTCATAGAGATCTGCCTGTCTCTGCCTCCCAAGTGCTGGGATTAAAGGCGTGCACCACCACTTCCAGGCTACCATTTATATTTCATTGTTTTTTATTGTGTGTGTGTGTGTGTGTGTGTGTGTGTGTGTGTGTGTGTATGTGTGCACATGCATGCATATACATGTAGAGGCCAAGGTTGATGTCAGGTGTCTTACTCAATCACAGTCCTATTATTATTTA
This sequence comes from Onychomys torridus, assembly GCF_903995425.1. Taxonomy (NCBI): domain Eukaryota; kingdom Metazoa; phylum Chordata; class Mammalia; order Rodentia; family Cricetidae; genus Onychomys; species Onychomys torridus. The sequence continues at coordinate 79,813,189 of NC_050453.1, forward strand.
ATTTAAAAATGTTGTTATCATTATTATTACGTGAGTGTGCAGGTACTTGTATGCCATGGCACACAAGGAGATCAGAGAATAATTCTGGGATTTGGTTCTCTTTTCTACTGTTGGTTCTGGGGATTGAACTCAGGTCATCAGGGTTTCTTAGCAAACACTCGTCCTCACTAAATATCCTGCTGGCTCCTCCATCTTATTTTTGAGACAGGGGCTTCACTGAGTCTGGAATGTTCTAGACTGGCTTGCCACTAAGCACCAGGGATTCTCCTGTCTCTACCCTGCCCCCAGCACTAGAATTACACATGTTTGTCACTGTGCCCATATTTTTGATGTGGGCTCTGGGCAATCAAACTTAGGTCCTCATATTTATGTGACAAACATTTATTGACTAATTTTTCCTAGTCCATTGCTCAGGTTTTCTACTATTAAAAAGGTCAGGGAGCAACTTTTTTAGGCTTTGCAGTCAACATTAAAAATTAAGAAGGTTTTAGTTTTTTGGGGTGGTGGTGGTGGACAAGATCTCACTGTGCACCTCTGGCTGGCCTGGAACTTGCTATGTAGAACAAGCAGGACTTGAACTCACAGACTTCACCTGCTTCTGCATTCTGAGTGCTGAGATTAAGAGTGTGTACCTCCTGGTTGGATTTTAAAATATAATATGTATTAGTTAAAATATATGTTGTTTAATTAATATCCTTTGTATTTAATAATATATATGTTTTACACATGTATATTAAATGTTAAAATTAAAAAAATTACTCTTAGCTTATGGGCTATACAAGAGCAGGAAGATAGTTGGCCTTGGTTCCCTAAGCCCTAGTTTTCTGTATGAAACAGGACCTTTTCTTGATTTTGTCTGTATCCTTCTTTGTCTACCCCCACACCAACAGATGCCCTCTTCTTTAAAATTCTCTTGCTCAGAAATCCTTAGCAAATCCTATCTGGGAACCTGACTCATGACAGTGGCTGACCCTGCTTGATTATTGAGCTGAGAGCTTAGTGACTTTCTTTTTTTTTCTTCTTTTCTTCTACTTATAACACCATCACACAGGATGCTACCTCTTACCTTCATGAGTTCCCTCTCTGGTTGATCCTTTCTGGAAACACCCTCAGGCATACAGTGGTGGGGTGTGCCTCCACCAGATTTCTAGGTGACTCCAACTCCACACAAGTGACAATGAATCTCTTGAGAGCTTTGTGTGGCTAGATATCACATTGATATGCTGGTGTAGATGGAAATGGGCACATAGAAATTGGGTAGCCGATGGTAGGCAGCTGTGGTCTGAGACCCAGCAAGACAAGGGGAAGTGGATCCTGCTGGTGTTCATAGGTCCCATGGGTTCTGATGAGATGGGTCCAGGACCTCAGTCTGAAGAATAAGTGGGAGAGTTGTCATGGAATCTGAAGGACTGACCATAGCTAGAATTCATCTGGAAGGTTCAATGTTTTTCATGGGAGTTCAACCCCTAACCAAAATAGCATGAGGCCAAGAAAGACCTTTGTCTATGGCTCACATAAGGGGCAGTTCCCTTTCCCTCCCATGCCAACCCTAGAGGAACAAACACTGGGGATGTTCAGGAGGAATTCATCACTTGTGGTTTGAAGGAAAATGTCCTAGGCTCAGACACTTGGACACTTGTCCCCATTAGTTGGTGCTGTTTAGGAGTGGCTTGCTGCAGGACTCATGCCACTGTGCATGGTATTAATTTGAGATTAAAAGCTCAAGCCCTTTCCAATTTGTTCACTTCTGCTTCCTGCTTGCTATTGAAGAGGTGAGTTCTCAACTTTCTGCCCCTGCAGCCATGTCTGCTGTGTGCTGCTATGTCTTCCTACCATGATGGGCTCTGTTTTAAAATTTCAATTTACTCTTTTACGTGTGTGTGTGTGTGTGTGTGTGTGTGTGTGTGTGTGTGTGTGTTTTGCCTGCATGTATATCTGTGTACCATGTATGTGCAGTGTTCTGAGAAGCCAGAACACAGCATTGGATCCCCTAGAACTAGAGATATAAACAGTTTTGTAGCCCTCCATATAGGTGCTGGAAATTGAATTCTAGCCCCCTGGAAGAGCAGCTTGTGCTCTCAGCCACCGAGCAATTGCTCCAGCTCCCTGCAATTGACTCGTATCCATCTGGAACTGTAAGTCAAAAGAAAATCTTTCTTCCATAAGTTGTTTGTTCATGATGTTTTCTCATAGCAGCAGCAACACAACAAATAATCCAGCACTCAATTCTGCCTGCCTTCCCCCAAGGCTCATGAACTTGCCCTATGCTGAGAGTGAGCTGTACCTTGAATTAAAAATTAGATTGAAGCTCTACAATGAATAACATCAAGCCTTTAGAACTAGTATGGGATTGATTTAATTAGCCAAAAATGATCAAAAGAGTATGGATCCAACTGTGATGTCATTAAGAGAGCTGCCTCCCAGCAGGAGATGGGGAAGAGGGTTGTGAGTGAGCCTGGTTGGTGGCAGGTATTGGGAAAATAAAAGATTCATATTTACTCCAATGTTGCACACCAAGCCAGTTACAAAGAAGTTGGGAAAGCTTTTACGAGAGTTTCAGAATGCTTACCACCATGGAGGAGAGGTTGGAGCCTTCATAATTGATACAACAAATATCAAACCACATTGCATTGAGAACTCTGAAGATTGCTGGATCAAAAAAAAAAGGACACCTGGTATATTGAAATTCAATAAATAATTTCTTAGTATAAGTTTTTACTATGCAAACTCAAATGCAATTGGGCCTCCCATGTTTGTGTGTGTGCATGTGTGTACAGGCCAGAGGTAAACTGTGGGCGTGTTCCTCAGGTAACACTCATCTTTTTACTTTTTAAAGTATTGTCTATGTATGTGTGTGTGTGTGTGTGTGTGTGTGTGTGTGTGTGTGTGTGTGTGTGTGAAAGTGAAGGTCAGAGGACAACTTGCGGGAGTACATTCATTTCCACCATGTGGATTCCAGGGATCAATCTCACATCATCAGGCTTGGTTGGAAGTGCCTAACTGACTCCCTACCTCCCTGTTGCAAACAAGATCTCTTACTGAACTGGAGTTCACCAAACATGCTTAGGCGTGGCTGGCTAGTGAGCCCTCAGGATCTGGCCCTGTCCTCCACTCCCATAGTACTGAAATTATGAGTACATGCTCCGACAGTTGGGCTTTAAAAAATGCTTTATGTGGATTGGAGTGATGTGCTGTGCTGTGTGGCTGTGTGTGTGTGTGTGTGTGTGTGCGTGTGAGAGCGAGAGAGAGAGAAGAGAGAGAGAGCACCGAGAGGAGAGAGAGAGAGAGAGGTGGTCTGGTGCTCAACAAAGGTCATGATTGATAGATTGATGGATTCTCTGCAACTGGGGTTCGCAGCATGGTATGTGGGAAACCAAACCTGGGTCCTCTACAAAGGGCGAAAAAAAATGCTCTTAACCACTGAACTATCTCTCTAGCACACCTTCCCCCTTTAAAGAAAAAAACAGGTTGTATTGGATAGGTTTCTGTCAACTTGTTACAAGCTAGAGCCATTTAGGAAAAGCGTCTCTCAATTAAGAGAACACCTCCATAAGAGATGAAGGTTGGATGAACAGTTGCAAGGAAGCACAATCCAGCATCAACCCCTGGCCTCCACATGTACCCACACATAGTCTCACATGTACACACATACACACGCGAGCGTGTCATAGAATGAGAATGATCATGTGGAGACATGAAATAGAAAATGGACAATCTGGTGAAACAGATGATAGAAAGGAAGCAGATGCTGCTGGAAGGTGAAGACTCCTTGAGATGAGATGTTTTTCAATGGGCTCCCCCGCCATACCGCATGAGGGGGAGTGTAGTTAGGGGGATCAAGAGAATGGGAGGTTGAGGGTGAAAACTTACAGTCCAATATTCGTATCCTGTGCAGTTCCAATAGAATCCCTATCTCGCCTTAATGTATTTTAATTTAATGTCCTTCAGGAGATGACAATGGTGTCTTCATGTATGATTTACTAAATTTGTTTCTGAGCTGCAAGGCATTTAGACCTGTGGAAGAGGCACTCACAACTGAGTATCCAATTTGGGATTGTGCAAACATGTAAATAGCAAGCAAGAAGCATTTTCCTGGAATGAGAAAGCCTAGTAGAGATTAATGCTGGACCTTGTGCCTGGTTAGAAGAAGAAACTCCCCTGGCTGGAATCAGTTCTTGAGAAAGTTTATACAGTTTTGAAAGCTGCTATTAATTTTTTTCCAGAATTGATTTTTTCCAAAAATCAATTGAATGCTGTTTTCTTTTTCTCCTCAGTCAGTGTGTATAGACAAACTCACCACATACAATAGTAGTGAAGAGCATTATTAACAATGACTTGAGTTCCAAGCCTTATAAAATCATAGACTGGAACTAGTACACTTTAGTCCTCAACATGGATAAACCTTGGAGACATGAAGTGAAGAAATCCAGTCACCAATGGATCAATAGTATATGATGCATGTACATGAGGCCACCTAGTCAATTCATAGGTCAGAAAGCAGAGCACAGTTCCCAGGAGTCGTAGAAAGGAGAAACAGGGTTAAGATCGAATACATGAGGAGTTTGCAAGATGGAAAGAGTTCTGTGCACAGATGATAGTGACGAGTACACATATGAATGTACTTGAACATTACTGAGTTATATCTCTGAACATGGATGTGAAAATTTGGTAATGTGCTCTACCTCTCTACCTTTCTATAGGCACAATATTGCTGAGAAGGAAGAAGGAAGAGACATTTTCTTTCCTTTTCTTCCTTTCTTCCTTTCTTCCTTCCTTCCTTCCTCCCTCCCTCCCTCCCTCCCTTCCTTTCTTCCTTCTTTCCTTCCCTGCTTTCTTTTCTTTTCTTCCTTCCTTCCTTCCTTCCTTCCTTCCTTCCTTCCTTCCTTTCTTTCTTTCTTTCTTTCTTTCTTTCTTTCTTTCTTTCTTTCTTTCTTTCTTTCTTTCTTTCTGTTAGCTTTTTTGAGACAAGGTTTCTGTGTAGTTTTGGTGACTGTCCTGGATCTCAATCTGTAGACCAGGCTGGCCTCGAACTAACAGAGATCCAACTGGCTCTGCCCCCCCCCCCCAAGTGCTGGGATTAAAGGCATGGGCCACCACTGCTCAGCCAGAAACACTTTCTTTAGTGGTATAACCATTGTAAGGTGCCCTCGACCCTGTAAGCAACTTAATGAAACTCATGGGTTCACCCAAATAAAACAAAAGACATGAAATGAGGAAAGAGACTAGTTGGGAAGAGGAAGGAGACCAGCAGGAGCAGGAAGGAGAACATTATGGTTAACCATTATATACATGTATGAAAGTCCTGTTGAAACTCATCATTATGTATGTGTGAAAAATGTCATGATGAAACTCACTGTTATGTATAATTAATATATCCTAATCAAAAATGAAAAATTCTGTTTTTGTGGGTTTGTTTGTTTGTTTGTTTGTTTTTTGGGGGGGTTTCGAGACAGGGTTTCTCTGTGTAGCTTTGCACCTTTTCTGGAACTTGCTTTGGAGATCAGGTTGGCCTCGAACTCACAGAGATCCTCCTGGTTCTGCCTCCCGAGTGCTGGGATTAAAGGTGTGTACCACCACTGCCCGGCTCTGTTTCTGTGTTTTATGGCAACTTAAAATAAAATAAAAACATGTAAGATATTTATAGGTTGGAACACATGCTGGCTCATGTCCTTGCTCACGAAACTCCACCGCCTTCTCTCTGAGTGCCACTTGTTACCTGTGTGACCTGTGTTTTCCTCCTTCCTCCTTCCTTTACAGTTTTTGATCTTCAGTGTGAGCAAAAACCTCTACTGGGAGGTGTGAATGTGAAGTGGGGGGTAGAATGTGGACCTGTCACTCATACCAACATTAGGGTGGTAGGAGGAGCAGAAGCATCTTGAGTGCAGGGAGAAGCGGGGCTGACATGACACTAGACATCCCTTGAAAATGGGTAAAGTTGAGTGTGGTGGAGTAGGCTGGGGAGGATCATGCGGCAGGAGGATCATAAGTTCTAGGCCAGGCTGGTCTAAGTATGTAGACCCTGTCAGGAAGGAAGGAGGGAGGGTAGACAGGAAGGAAGGAAGGAAGGAGAAATGAAAAGATGGGCATGCGAGCTAGTTCAGTTGAAGAGAGAAGCTGTAGAAACTGCCAAGTGTTTGCTTCAAAGGAAATCCTCCTGAGAAGAGGAGGAGCCTGTGTTGTCACGTGACTGCACTTGTTGCTGGAAAAATGGTTTTGTTACTCAGTCCTGTTTTGGAAAACTTTTCCATGTGTTTAGGACAGCTTGTGATTGTGTATGTGATTATGCATTTGGAGAGTAAGTCTTATGAAATTCAAGTAAAGATCAAGTATTGCCTGTGAAAATTAGCATCTAAAGTGAGAAGAATCAAATATGTAAAGTAGAATCCAGGTTTGGGATACTCAGTACAAAAAGAAAAAAAAAATTCAATATTGGGACTGTGAGGTGGCTCATTTGACTATATGCTATCCTGAGAATCTAAGTTTGTTCCCAATAGCTCATGTAAAAAAACTGACAACTATCTGTCTGTCTGTCTGTCTGTCTGTCTATCTATCTAGCTACACATCTTTTTCACTAAAATGACTTACATGATGTAGCTGAAGTCATCCAACAATGGACATCTGCACACTGGAAAGGCCAAGGATCTGGTAGTTGCTCAGTCTATGAGGCTAGATGCCTCAGCAGTCCCAACCTAGTGCTGAAGGCCTGGAGAATTCCAGGGAGTTGTTTGTCTTCAATTTATGTGAGAAGGACAAAAAAGAGTCTGACAGCATCATCATTAGTGGCACCAACAGCATCAGCATTATCATCATCACCAGCATCACCAGCACTACCACCACCACCACCATCATTATCAGTGGCATCAACAGGATCAACATTATCATCACCAATAGCATTATCACCACCACTACTACCATCAGTATTAGCAGCATCAGCATTATTAGTGGCAGCATTACCACCACCACCACCACTATCATCATCATCAGCAGCAGCAGCAGCCATAGACTCACTTAGTGGCAGGAAGTAAAAGCAGGCAGGCAGTCCTGAGTTATCTATAGACCTCCTTCTATCCCAGTTTCCTACAGAAATGTGCTGCCTACTCTGAGGGAGGGTCTTCTCCTCCTAGCTAATTATTTCTGGAAACATCCTCACTGAGCCACCAAGAAGAGTGTCTCTTAGTTGATTACAGATCTTGCCAGGTAGACAATCAAGAGTAACCATTACAAAAGTACAGACCCAGTCCAGCCCCTGCCCCTGCCCTAGCCCCAACCCCTGTCCTGCCCCAGTGCAGTCCAGTTTTTGCCCCTGCCCCAGCCCAAGCCCAGCCCCTCCTCTGGCCCCAGCCCCAGCCCCAGCCCCAGACTCAGCCCCAGCCTCAGGCCCAGCCCCAGAAACAAGCTAGGAACGAGTAACTTTCCCCTTTAGAGCCAAAGGTCTCCCTTTCACAAGAAGTAGGACTTAACTCTCCTAGGAAGGAAATAGCTCCTGGCCCTGATTCCTTACTCCAGCCCAGCGTGGAAACTTTATTTAAGATGTGGTAACCAGTCTTAGTCCTCAGGGGCAGCTGGGGAGGCTGAGGAAGCCTGAACCAATTTTATTGATATGGTCTCCAATGATCTAATTACAGGAGGAAGACAGGCCAAGTGCAAGGCCAAGGGAAAGGGAGGACTGCAGCATTTTTTATCTTGGCTACTGGGGTTTGCAGACCACCTAGTTAATGTTGACTCCTATTCTATGTCCAGTACTGGGTTGGCTTTAGGTGATTTGTGATCATCCAGGACCAAAGGCATGAGTTTCTCCTGTTCTGAGTCAGGCTGCAGCCCTCATTTCTGTATTAACAATGTCTCAAAAATCAGCCTGTGGACCGGAGTGATGGGGAGGAGAGCCTTAGTCTGTGGGCTGGGTTCAGGCTGCTGGCATGAGGCAGCTTCTGTGTTAGGAGGCCCATGGTTACTGGAGGAAAAGGATCACCAGATTTGGAGATCCATCAGGGATGTCACCATCCAGCATGAAACAGTTGGAATTTTAAATGAGAGAAAAGAGATGCAAAAGGTCATTTCCCTAAGTGGTGAGAAATATGTGGGTTTGTTGAGAATAAAAACAGATAGAGATAATCTGTGCTTTTGGAACTCTGTTCTGGAGCTGAGTATAAGCCAGCATCAATTACTTCAACACTGAGTGTGTCCAGGCGGGTCTCATCCAGTTTCTAGTTCAGAAAGACAGGGAGGCTGGAGCCCAAATGGACTGTAGTCAGGAAGGAGGGGTGCTAAGAGAAGATGAGTGACAGGTTGGTCCTGGAGGAGTATTAATTACCTCCTCATCTAGTCTGTGTGATTAATTGTTCTCCTGAGCATTTTTGCCTAGTTTGCATGCATGTTATACACACACACACACACACACACACACACACACACACATATATATATATAATAGCACAGGCTGGTCTGGAACTCCCTATGTAGCCAAGCTAGCCTCGGACTTGTAGTCATTCTCCTGCTTCAGCTTCCTGAGTGCTGGGATCATAGGTACGTGCCCCTATGCCCAACTAGATTACTTTTTGAAATTATATAGTCCATAGTCTGTTGTGGATCTTGTTCAGTCCTAGATGAATGGGGTGATCATTTGGCATTTGAATTCCATCCTTTAGTGAATATTTTTATCTGGTGCATAATGTGAATGACTAAGGGAATGCAGTAGATCTATTTTCTTATGAGGCTTACAGTGGGCGGAAGCCAGTAAACAGTGAGAAAATTGAAATATTAAAGATGATCCTTATGTCCTTCCTGCTAGACTGTGAGAGCCTCAACACAAGCACTGCTCTTTCTGGTTCATCTCTTTGTCCTGTGCCCTGATCTATAGAGACAGTAAGTGAACAATGACTAACGAGAAGAAGACCTCATCATGTGGCTCTTTCCTTCTTCCAAAAGAGATTCAGGAAAGAAAAGATTTGAGATTGTCATTGATGTATGAGTAATGACTGATGCCACTAAAGACAAACACAATACTGACAAGTCTCCTCTGGTAAGAGATATTGATACCAGTTAGAGTTCAGACAAGGCTTAATATCTAGACTACATAAGAACTACAAAAATTAAACACACACACACACACACACACACACACACACACACACACACACACGACACACTCCTCACTACAAACTGCCAATCAATAAATGGACCAATGAGCCAAACACACAGTTCTTGAAAGGAGAAATACAAATGGCCAATACACATTTTTAAATTGCTCAGCATCTTTAGCTATCAGAGAAATGCAAATTAAAACTGTGCTGAGATTTTCCGTTACCGCTGTCAGAGTATCTATTATCAAGAAAATTAGTGACAGAGCTGGAGAGATGACCTGGCATTTAAAAGTGCTTGTCCTCTTGCAGAGGACCTGAGCTCTGTTCCCAGCACCCATGTCAGGTGGCTCACAGTCGCCTGTAGCTTCAACTCTAGGGAATCTGGCACCATCTTCTGGTCACCTCATGTACCTGCACTCATGTGCACACATTTCACCTCCACAGACACATAAACAGATAGATAGATAGATAGATAGATAGATAGATAGATAGATAGATAGATGGACAGACAGATAGATAGATGGAAAGTAAATGACAAATCGTACACAGAACATGGGGAAAGAAGAGCATGTCACTGATGGTGAGAATGAAACTGTGTCAAGCCACCTCGGCAACCACTGTGGAGGTGTCTTAAAAGAATAAAACTTAAAAGAATAAAACCATGACTCAGCTGTACTCCTGGGCATGTACTGGAAGGATACCATAGCCTACCAGAGACTTTTGAACACTTGTGTTCACTGCTGCTTCCTTAGTAATAGTGAGGAAATGGAGTCAGCCTAGATGTCCGCCAACAGGTGAATGGATAATAACAATGTAGCATGTACACAGTTGGATTTTATTCAGCAGTAAAGAAAAAATGAAATTATAAAAATTTCAGGGGAACAGATGGAATTGGGGATGTAGAATACAACAGAACAGAGTTGATGTGGGTGCTGGGAGCCAAAGGGTCCACTGGGGAAAGCATGGACAGGGAAGAGAGGGGTGAGTGGGTGTCGGGGTGGGGAAATCAGCTGAAATGAAATATGAATGTCTTAGTTACTTTCCAAACTAAGCCAGGTGAATCTCTGTGAGTTTGAGGCCAGCCTGGTATACAGAGTGAGATCCAGGACGGTCACCAAAACTACACAGAGAATCCTTGTCTTGAAAAAATAAGAACAACAAAACAAAAACAAAACAAAACAAAAAGACCCCAAACTGCAAACAGTCTAAGTGTCTATCACCAGGTCAGTGGAATATAAACTGATGTCTTCACACAGTGGGAAACCACCCACTAGTGAATGACCATGAATTGATACACCCAACAGTCCACTTACATTTCAGAGTCATTATGCTGAATGAAATGAGCCAGGGCTAAGAGCTCACAACACGTGAGTCTAGGCATACAAAATATTGTCTAGAGCTGGTGAGATGGCTCAGTGGGTAAAGGCATTCATTCAGAAAGTCTGAAGGTCTGAGTTTCTTCTAAACACACATAAAGGTGGGAAGAGAGGACTGACCACACAAAGTGGTCCTTTGACTTCCACACTCATGACAGTTCACATCATACAAAGACAGTAATACGTTTGGGGGCTGGAGGAATGACTCAGTGTTTGACAGGGTACTGCTTTTATAGAGGACTTGAGTGGGCTTCCTAACACTTATGTCTGATGGCTCACAACTGCTGTAATTACAGTCCAGGGATCCTACACCTTCTCCTGCCTTCTACAGGTACTTGCACAAATGTGCTCTCATACACTCTCACACACACAATAAAAATTAAGTAAACATCTTAAGAATTAAAAGTGTTTTGGTGTGTATGAGTGTTTTGCCTGCATGTATGTTTGTGTACCATGTGTATGCTGTACCCATGGAGGCCAGAAGGAACTTGGAACTGAAGTTACATGGTTGTGAATTGCCATGTAGGTGGGTACTAAGTCCTGGTCCTCTGCAAGAATACCAAGTGCTCTGAACCACTGAGCTGTCTTTCCAGATTCCAAATCTTAATAAATTGAAAATATTACCTAATTCATGGTGACAACACATCAGTGGTTGCCCAGGAATAAAGAATGATGGAGAGTGGACAGCAACAGGGTATGAAGAATATTTTGGAAATGATAAGAAAAAAATGTCTCATATCTTCAGTCTGTCTGTCTGTCTCTGTTGTGTGTGTGACTGTGCATATGCACTCATGCATTTGGAGGCCTAGCCTCCACTGTTAGGCATCTTCCACACCCTCTTTACTTTATATTTTGAGACAGCATTTCTCACTGATTGCAGCTCACTGATTCAGCTGGGCTGGCTGAAGTTCCAGACACCCTCCTGACTCCACCTCCCTAGCACTTGAATTACATATACATGCTGCTGTGCCCAGCTTTTATGTGGGAGCTAGGGATTGAAATTAAGTTCTCACGCTTACATACTAAGTACTTCCTGACTGAGCCATCTCCTAGACCTGTCTTATATATTGATTGTGGAGGGATTTGGGGCTTTCTGGGGTGCACACAGCTATCAAAACTCATTAAATTATGTTCTCTCATGGATGGAGATGTTACTGCTTGTAAGTTGTTCCTCGGTGAACTTGATAAGGAAAAATAAGTCAAGTCTTTGCTAAGTCTCAAAAAGTGATTCCCCATCTTGAATTTTAGTTTACAAAAATTAAAAATAGCATGTACCCAGGGCAGCAAGCAGCAGGAAAATGACAGATATTGTGGCTACTGCCCTGGAGATGACATCTTTATAAGTGTGTCATGAATTCCTGGGATCTTTCTGGATCCAAAACACATTGTTGGTTTTCCACAAATGCTTTATGGTAAGTGAGATTTCATTATCAAACAATCAAATTATGAAATAATAATCTTTTACTTTTGTGTCTATTATATATGTGGGTGCACACGTGTGCATGGAGAAGCAGAAGTCAACTTTCAGTGCTGTTGCCAGATGCCATCCATGTGGGACCATGCTCTCTCATTTGGCCTGGAGTTCTCTAATTAGGCTGGTCAGTGAGCCCTGGGGATCCACCTTCTCCCATTAACCAGTGTTAGAACCACAAGCACATAACACTGTACCCAGCTTTTTACATGGGTTCTGGGTATCAAACTTAGGTGCTCGTATGTGTGTGGCAAGTTCTTTACCAACTGAGCTGTCTCCCCTCCCCTTTTTGGTGATGAATTTTATTTTGTAGCCCAGGCTTGGATGTGTAGATCCGGCTAAGTGTTGGGATTACAAACATGGGCTCCTCTGCCTGGCTTCAGCCAATCTCCAATGACTACAGCTGTTGGGTCCCTGAGGATGGAGGAGGATGATTGTGGTTGGAGAACACTGGGCAAAAAGGAACAGTGCTAAGGGAACTGCCTCAGTTTCCCTTTGCAGAGGAGTTTCCTCACTACTGTGACATACTGTGTGGGTTCAGAGCCTCCCTGGGAGAGCAGTGTGTTGGGTGCTGCCTGCAATGTGTTCTCTTTCTGCTTCCAAGTGAGCATGGCTTTCCCTATGCTACCTGGGCAGGGCTATCATGCCCAAACAGCTACTTCCTCCCCCATGCATGAAATATTAACAGTGCCTGCTCTGGGAGGAGACCTGGAGACACTTCCTGGAAGGTGCTTCTTGCCAGCAGGTGGTGAATGATTGATGAATGAGACATAAAATATTGATGTTCTGATTCATATATCAGGCCCGTTTCTTCTCAAATGGATTTGTGTCTTGTGTTATTAAATATAAGAATTCAGAGAATGGTTTGTTTTTGTCTCTGTTTGGGACATGACAGCTTTAGACTTGCTGTGACTTAGAGATACCCTGGAACATTAAGACTGAGGACCCTAGAACCTTGGCAGATGGATGCTGGGAATCAGTAATAGGAAATTTTACCTTCCTTGGACCATGGAAACTTATAAGTGGCTAGTTAATAAACTCTTAAGCTTTTGTGCATACACACAACTTACAGTGATGTAGATATACAGGAAAGTTAGTGCTATACTGTGACCACAGGCCTTGTTCTCTTCATCAACAAGCATTTTCCCCCTCTTTAGTCAGTTCTATGAATGACATCTGTATGCATGGTTTTAGTGATACTCATTTTAAGAATGATTTATCTTGATCATTTGTGATTGGTCTATGTCTGTTACAAGGAAAACTGTCTTTCCCGAGGATGGAGAGCCACACTTGTATAAGGATAAGTGCTTAGAATAGAGTCAGGAATTTTGTAGAGGACAACTGATGGGGAGCCCGGCCCAGGACACACCTGTAATGTAACTCCTATATCTAAGGCTCTGGGTACATTGAGGAGGAGAGGCGCAAAGACTGTAAGAGCCAGAGAACCAGGAAATCCATTGTGAGGTTTCTAGAAATGACAGGGAAGCTGCACTCATAACACCTCAATAAAATGGCTGCCTTAACAAGACCCTAACAAATACAACACCAATGGATGTGCTCACGTGAAGGGGCCCCCAATGCTAGATAAAGAACTATGGCAACTAAGGAATGCTGAAAGTGGGAGAAAGAATCTTCCCAAGAATGAGCCCCCTCATTGGTCATCCAATACCAAATGGTCAGCCCTGAATTCACATACATACAGGCAACACTGATCAGAACCAGCAGGTTTTGTTTATATATTTATATATACATACAAGCTTACATACATATGTATAAATGGTAGTGCTGCACTGTGATCACAGACCCTCTGCTTTGTTCTTATCATATATAAGCACTTGTACTCTTTTTAGCCAATTCTCTTCCCCAAGACAGGGTTTCTAGGTGTAGCTCTGCCTGCCCTGGCCCTCATTCTGATGACCAGGCTGGCCTTGAACTTGGAGATTGCCTGCCTCTGCTTCCCAAGTGCTAGTGCTGGGATTAGAGGTGTGCTCCAATGCTGCCTGGCTAGCCAATTCTTTTAATGAAGGTATACATACATTATCTTGACCAGCTGTGATTTTCCACAAAAAGAGGCTGCAAATTTGGGAGAGAGCAAGTGAGAGGAATGGGAAAGACTGGAGGGAGGGAAGGGGAGGGGGAATGATGTAACTATAGTTTAAGTTAAAATAAAATAAAAATTCAAAAATACAATGAGAGAAAAATATTTATTTTATTTTTAAGTTTGTGAGTATGTGTGTGTGTGTGGTGTGTGTGTAGGTGTGGTGTGTGTGTGTGTGTGTGTGTGTGTGTGTGTGTGTGTGTGTGTAGGTGATTACAGAGGCCAGAAGACTGTTGTCCTATTATTTAATTTTTGCTGCCTTTTAAGTCATAGCTGTCTGAATCAGCAACTGCAACTCCACTTCTACCAGTAGTGGTTAAACCTCAAGGGCTGTAGATGGAGGGATTCTCTTCCCTCAGGCTCCAACTTCTGCAAAGCTACAAAGGAAACTTAACTAAACCTGTGTGCTAAAGAACTCAAGATTCAAAGATGAAGGTGGAATTCTGCTCTTCAGAGAGGCTGAATAGCAAGTAGCTCACTTCTTCTCCTTGTGCTCATCCTCCCCAAAGCCTTCATGCTTCTCCTCACCCCTCCTTAAAATCCTTCTCCACTGGCTCCTTCCTACTACTTCCTGTTAGCTAGTTGTTGACTTGCCTCCTGACCGCAGGGAATTTTATTTAATCAAACACATCTTTTCATCACTAAACAAATGTTCCAGAGCGTAAACAAAATTAACACACCTTAAAATAATATTCTACAACATATTCCCCTTTTAGTCTAAACAAAAAAAACTGAAAGGTTTTAACTTTAACACAATAAGACTGTACACAATAAGCACAATTATCAAGTAAAGATTACATTCACAATGTAATGAATTTCAGTTTATTTGTGTCTAGTAAATTAAAAGTAAATACTCCACTATCTATCCATTTTAATGAATCTAATGTTTTATACCTAATTTACTCTCTATCATAACTAGGGAAAACTGCAACTATAACTATCTAGTCCTCAACTTCATCAAAGACCCCAGAAAAATAGCACTATTTAGTAAACAAAAAGTGCATTGTGAACAATTTCCAAAACTCTAGCAATGACAGAGACATTTGGCTGCCTGGACAGTCACCTAAAATTCCTTCTTCAACATTGGGGCACTCATCCTATGGACCTCTAATATCTGACAGACTTCTCAGTGAAGCAGAGAATTTGAAAGACTGTCCTGCCTTTTATTGGCAAAGTTCATCAATTGCTTTTCTGTATGTCCTGCAGAATATCTGACAGACTTTTCTTTGAAACAGGAATTTTGAAGGACTGTCGTGCCCTATTTTGGCAAAGTTCAACCGTCACTTTCCTCTGTGTCCTGCATGTTGAGTCTGCACAGCACATTGTCAGCAGTCAAAGGCAAGAATGGTCCCCCCCCACCCCCAAGTGGCTAACCTTGCCACAATGAAAGGGGTTTCTTCAATGCCCATCATCTTCTCTCCTCTCAAGTAAATAGGTGCAGCCAGGTGCAGATATTTCTCACTGTCAAGAAAAACTTTAAATTAACAAAACATTTTAAATGCCACGTTCTATGGAACTTTGAAGCATTTGAAGACCATCTATCTAAAATATATCTATTTAACCTGGAAAACATACCCAACATACCTACAAATTTGAGTGCTAGAAATGAATACTGACCCATGTTTCTTGATTATCCTATATAGTTTATAATAATAGTTTTCAAAAACTGGAACTTTACCTTATTTTTTAAACAAACTGCATAGATACAATACCTTAAACTAGAGTAAAATACATATACAATATATGGTAACCAAAACAACCTTAAATTTGCACCAATATACAAAAACCCTTTAGGTAAGAGTTGAAACATATATACAGTGTAACAAAAATACCTTTAAATTTATATCAACATACAAAAATCCTTTAGATAAAAGTACACACACACACACACACACACACACACACACACACACTGTGTTGTAACAAAAAACTATCTAAAATTTGTATCAATATGCAAAAGTCCTTTCAAATAAATACTTGAGATCAATAATTGTCCCTTAGTTTATAGTAGATTCAGCAATCTACCCTTCTAGTCTATCATTCCTATATTCCCATAAATGATAACAAACATCCATAATCCACCAAATAACCAAAAACCACCCCAATCCCCCAACTCTTTGGAATGTAGGCATAGTTTTCTATGTACTGCTTCCTGCTTTCTGTGGATAAAGTATCTTTAGGATCCCAGAGAGAAAATTTTCAGATAATGACCAAGTCCTGGGAAGACCATCAGTAACCTTTGGTGATAGATATCACCTGCCAATTTTCAGGAGGTCTCGCCTAATTGAACCTAGCCCATATTAACCCTGAAGGAATCCACAGCCTCTCAACTCCTGTGGGGAAAATTTCTAAAGCATTTTTTATTTCCATTTGACAAATATATTTTATAACTTTTTAAAAGTTAAGGCATTCCTAAAGCATATAGGTTGATTTATTTCAACAGTCCCTCTTTCAATTCTAGGTCACTTTGCAGCTGTCCTTTGCTTTTCAACAACCAAAAAATCCAAACTCAACACAATAACATAGAAGATCAAGATTACTTAGGTATTTCCCATCTTACATGGCTTTTTTCTTTTGCTCTCTTTAAAGAGTTTATTTTACACTCCTTTTTTCCCTATGATTATACCCTTTTCCTTTTCTTAAGCCTATGCACATTATTAAACACTATAACCTGTTTAGAGGTTTTTCAATCTGGACCTCTTTTACTGAGAGTCTTTTAGCCCTTTTGACCACATGAACAAGCTTTAAATTGCTAAGAGGTGTGGAACTCTATGCATGGCTTTTGAGGCTGCCTCTCCCCACTTCTCAGGTTACAGAAAGCCAAGCTGAAAGCTTATGAGCCTGGTCAGAGGTTCATGCTGAGAACTGCGTTCATCCTTCCTAGAACTCTAAAATACCAATGCTTGAGCTGTGGTAGGTGATTTTTACTTAGTTTTTGTTTTGTTTGTTTGTTTGTTTGTTTTGTTTTTGTTTTTTTGGTTGTTGTTCCTACTTAATGTACTGGCTGCTCAAGGGCAGCAAAAGCTCTTGAAGAAGCCATATTCTCTTTTGTTTTTCCCAGCTTTCTCAGGCTCTAGATTGGATAAGTTGATATGCCATAATGTTGTTGGGGGGTTTTACTCTTTTTGGGAGGCCCACCAGCCAGCTCTCAAATAAATCATGTACAGAGGCTTATTCTTAATCATGTACACCTGGCCTTAGCCTGGCTTGTTTCTTGACAGCTTTCCTTAACTTATGCTGTCTACCTTTTGCCTCTGGGCTTTTCCCATTCTCTTACTTCTGTAAATCTTACTCTTACTCTGTGGCTTGCTGTGTAGCTGGGTGACTGGCCTTCTCTGGCTATTTCTTTTTTTTCCCTCTCCTCCCAGATTTATCCTTCTATTTATTCTCTCTGACTGCCAGCCCTGCCTATTCTTTCTCCTGCCTTGCCATTGACAGTTCAGTGCTTTATTAGACCATCAGGTGTTTTGGACAGGCACGGTAACACAGCTCCACAAAGTTAAACAAATGCAACATAAACAAAAGTAACACACCTTAAATTAATATTCCCCAACAGGAGAGTGCTGTGGATATCACTCTGTATAAATAAAATGCTATTTGGCCAGTGGCCAGGCAGGAAGTATAGGCAGGACAAGACAGAAGAGAATTCTGGGAAGTGGAAGGCTGGGGGAGAGACACTGCCAGCCGCTGCCATGAGAAGCAACATGTAAAGATATTGGTAAGCCACAAGCCATGTGGCAAAGTATAGACTAACAGAAATGGGTTAATTTAAGATAGAAGAAGTAGATAACAAGAAGCCTTCCATGGCCATACAGTTTGTAAGCAATATAAGTTTCTGTGTGTTTACTTGGTTGGTTCTGAGCGTCTATGGGCCTGGCGGGTGAGAGAGGTTTGTCCTGACTGTGGACCAGGCAGGAAAACTCTAACTACAGTCGAGGGCATCTGGTCCCTTGGAACTTGGAGTTACTGGGGTTGTGGACCACCTGATGTGGTTTCTGGGAATCAGATCCTCTAGAAAAGCTACCACTAGTCCTAACCACTGAGTCATCTCAAAAGAACCCATCATTACTTTCTGATCAACAGTCTTCAAAGTATCAATTATGCCTTTGTGGAAGACCAAGTAAGGGTTAGACTCTTTCAGGCCACTTGAACATGTGCCCCAGCTCCATTTTTCCAATAGTAGAACTCTGGTAACATTCATTATTCATTACTTAAACTAAATATATCTCTAGCTGAGCAAGCAGTAAAATTAGATTATGTTTTCTTCCTTTTAATATTTTTATTTTTTCTTGAAGTTAGGAAATACCTTTGAATTAGTTACTTCTCTGTCCCTGTGATAAAATATCATAACCAAAAGCAACTTTAAGGAAAAGGGTCTGTTTGGGTTATGGTTCTAGAGGGTTAAAGTCTGTGACAGTGGGAAAGGCATGGCAGCAGGTGGGGGAGAGAGAGAGACAGAGACAGACACAGACACAGAGAGACAGAGAGGCAGAGACAGAAACAGAGAGACAGAAAGAGAGAGAGGTAGAGAGACACACACACACACACACACAGAGAGAGAGAGAGAGAGAGAGAGAGAGAGAGAGAGAGAGAGAGAGAAAACAAGAAGAGAAGAAGAGGGATGGGGCTATAAACTCTCAAATCCCACCCCAGTGATATACTTTCTCCAGCTAGCAAGGTCATCCCACCAACTGGGACCAAGTATTCAAAGACATGAGCTCATGTGGGACATTTCTCATTCAAATCACAGTATCCTTGCCTTTGGTTTTCTTCTTTAAGGCCATTTGTCCCTCTCTGAGAGCTCCCTTCCAGGCCCCCTTTCTGGTAAAGTCCACATAGGACAAGTATTTAAGATAAGACCAATAGGTTTCCCACAATCATTCTTTTGTCCTCTGGACACTTGTCCACAGGCAGCCACTAGCTGGAGCCATCTCCAAAGGGAATCATAGTCTGCTTTTCTGGCATGGGCAGTTCCATCACAGCATGATGGAGTTTGAGGGGTGATCTGAGGCTGGCCTGTTCCTCAGCAGAAGCATCACCTGAGGGGATAAGGCACAACCTCTCTGGGGGCAGTTAATTATATTACTGGGTGCCACGCCCATGACGGTGTCGCCTGCGTGACAAATGCCTTGGATAAGGTAGTTACGTGGGAAAGGGGGGCTCGCGGCCCTCGGGTCTATGCCCCCAGCGACCCCTCATCAATTTGCCCGAATCAAGGTGCCAGGCTACACGGAACCATGCAGATCTGCTTGCAGAGGCTGGCTGGCACTCTGCCTTCTTCTCTTTGCAGCTGTAATTATTGTTGTTTCCTTGTGTATTAATTCCAAGAAGTTAACTCTTAATGTTCCTGATATGCCCCATAAAGAGAGTAATGATTCCTCAAAAGTGGCTTCAATACCCCCACCTATGATTCAAGCTTTTAGGCCAACAGTTCAAGAGGGTCTCTAAAGTTTGGAGGAATTCATGAATGATTTAGAGCAGAAAGAACTTATGATTCAGAAGGACAAAGACTCTAGCGAAGAGAGAATGAAAGTAAAGGTTCAGGCACTCATAGGCAATTCACACACACAGCCGACAGCAGCTGCGAGGAACCAGTTACAGGAATTAGCCATTCCTACAAGAATTATTCAGGGACAAATAGAGTTTCTCATCAAGGGTCGATGGTGGCAACTCCCTAACTCTAATCTTAGATACAATAATTATTTAGAGCCATTACCTTTTGTGGGAGCTTATGACGTACATGGGAACTGATGTGTGAATCATAATGGAATGAAAACAGAATGGCATAAGTTACAGTTCATGGAAAGATTAGCTAGGTACCGAACCCCTGGTGCCTTCTCACCCACAGGTAAAGGTTAAAATATTTTCACACAAATGAAACCATGGTTAGAACAATGATGAAAAGGGTTTAATTTTGATACAGAACAAAGGTGTAGAAGGAAAACTACAGCTAGGGCCGTAATGTTCTCTGTCCGGATGAGGAACCACAAAAGAAAAAGTAAAGGCTATACTCATGAGATCTGTTAATCATTCTGAGAAAAGTGTGTAACTACATTGTTGATTCTATGTTTGTCACCCTACTGGCCGATTGCCGTGTTTCCCCAAGTAACTGTATAAAATTCACTGCTTGGTCTGAGTAAAATTGCAGCAGCTTCACAACATACTCTCGTGTCTGTGGCTGTCTGTCACTCGCTGAATCCCACTTATCCTGAGTACCTTCACCCCGTTCTCCCTCGGTCTGGTGGTCTAGCTGAGATCCAGTCCGCGGCAGCTGGGGATCTAGGAACCAGAGTTGCCCTTGAACAAGGCTGCCCTCCAGACAAACTTATGTGACAGGATCTGAGAGGCTAAGTGGGGACTAACTAGCTTAGCTATGCCACCATGGGATCAGAGAGGACACTGGGGCAGAGCAGGAGCTCATGTTGTACTCATTCCAGTGTTGTTTGAGCTGTTCAATTTTAGAGGCTGGTTTGAGTTGGCTCTTGATATACATTCCTGGCTCGAGTCCACAGCAGCCTTGGCATGGGTGTGGTATATTCATGGCTTGACATCATGTGTTGTTGACTGTTTTTACTCTTTTGACTCTTTACCTCTTTTGGGGGACCTGACACTCAGCTCCCTAATAAATCACAGAGGCTTATTCTTACTTATGAATGCCCAGCCTTAGCTTGGCTTGCTTCTTGCCAACTTTCCTTAACTTAAATTATCCCATCTACCTTTTGCTTCTGAGCTTTTCCTTTTCTTACTTCTAAATATCATACTTTCATTCTTATTCTGTGCTTGGCTGTGTGGCTGTGTGGCTGTGTGGCTGGCCTCTAGTGTCCTACTCACCTTGTTCTTCTTGCATTTCCATCTTGCTCTTCCCTGATTTCTTCTCCTATTTATGCTCTCTGCCCACCAGCCTGACCTATTCTTTCTCCTGCCTAGCTATTGGCCATTCAGCTCTATATTAGACCAATCAAGTGTTTTAGACAGAAAAAAATAACACAGGTTCACAGAGTTAAACAAATGCAGCATAAAAGAATGTAATACATGTTTGTATCATTAAACAAATATCCCACATAAGCAAATGTAACACATCTTTAACTAATATTCTACAACACACTTGCAACTTTAAGCATTGAGGATAACCTGATAAGGCCTTCTCATTGGATCTCGACTTCTCTATAAATTCTTTGTTAAGTGTCATCCGAGTCTCTCAAGAACCCCTGGAGGCAGGTGTCTTCAAACTGTTGAAACCCTCTGAACCCTTTGTGAGCAATGGAGGTGAGTGGCCAAACATAGTCTCCAAAGCCACATATACAGTCCATACAATGCATCCTAAACGCTACAAGCAGCAGAATTTCTGGTCAAGGGATATCTGTTTCTTGGCTTTTTTTTTCTTTTTTTGCCAGTTTCATTTGAAAAGTCTTATTTATTTTCACACCCAGGCATGAAGATTGAATGTTTTACCATGTACACACATTCCAAGCTAATTGTCTATGCTGGCAGGAAAAGGTTGTACCCAGCCTGAAAGAGTGCACGGTTATGTACAGTGTCACTGTGATGAAATGCCAGACAGAAGCAATCTAAGGGAGGAAGTGCTTGTTTTTGCTCACAGTGCACACCAGAGATGCTCCTGCTTCTGCCTCCCCAGTGCGGGATTACAAGTGTGTGCCACCATGCCTGGCCTGTTTTACCTGGTGCAGATCCTCATGCTTGCAAGGCCAGTCTTTAGTGACCAAGCTTTGCCCCCAGTGTTTGCTAGATGTCTCCCCATTCTGGAGGAAATAATTCCTTTCTGCCCTCAGAGGAGGCTTTCTAATTCCAGCCAACCACATCCTATGCTCCCCCAAAGCTCTCAGAGGCTCACAGAGCATTTCTGATATGTCATTCACCTTTGGAGTGCCCTGACTAGTGGGGTTTCAATGGGGGCAACTCACCCGTGGAAGTGAATGAAAGAGACAGAGGACACGAGGGATGAGAGCAAGACAAGATTCTGATCAAGCTGCAGATTTTATTTTTCTCTGCAAGGCTTATATAGCATAGGAGGGGAGGGGGCAGGAAGGAGGGAAGGGGAAGGGACATGGAAGAGGTGCAAGATGTGGGAGACGTGCAGGCCATGCGACTGCAAGATGTTGGCTAAGGTCACTGGTCAGGGGCCATTTGTTCTGTTGCTAGGCTACCTGACCATGGAATGCTCTTTACATTCAGTTGTCTTCTTATCTTTGGGAGCCTCCGGTTAGTAAACAGGTGTTACTGCTCTGGGGAAGGGCAGTGGCCTTATGACTTGTTCCCTGGCCTAGCTAGTACTTTTCCATGGTTCATGTTTGGTTTCTGACGTCTTGGTCCTTGACACTGGAGTTGCATTTAAACTTGTTTTTCTTCTCCCCTGGTGTATCCTCTTTGGATACAAGTAGTTGAGCTTCTTCTAAATGGCTGTTTTTTGTTTGTTTTGAGACAGAGTCTTGATATACAACTCAGGTTATTCCAAAATTGCCATTCTTCTGACTGCAGAGATTATAGGTGCGTGCCATGCTGCCTGGCCTTGGTTTACATTTTATCTTTTGGGGTATAATTATTGTTTGTGGACCATCTATTTCACTCTTCCTTAAATGCCTGGGGAAAATATGTTAGATCAGAAAATATATTGCACTTATTCCAAACAAATGTACCTACCCCCAGCATGGGTGAAGCACTGTTTGTAGTGGTTTGAATAGGAATGGCCCTCATACAGTTGTGTATTTGAATGCTTGGCCCATAGAGAGTAGGACTATTAGGAGGTGTTGCCTTATTGGAATAGGTGTGGCTTTAGAGGAAGTGCATCACTGTGTGGGCCAGCTTTGAAGTGTCATATGCTCAAGCTACACCCAGTGTGATACACAGTCTCCTTCTGTTGCCTGTGGATCAATATGTAGAGTGTTCAGCTCTTCTCCAGCACCATGTCTGTCTTCATGCTGCCATGCTTCCCACTATTATGACAATAGACTGAACCTCTGAACCAATAAGCCAGATCTAATTAAATGTTCTTTATAAGAGTTGTCATGGTCATAGTGTCTCTTCACAGCAATAGAAACCCTAACTAAGAAACTATTCCTGGCATGTTCACTTTTACATTGTGTGACTTCTTTTCTCTTTAAAGATGCATTTATTTAATTAATTTATTTCATTTGTGTGTGTGCCTGTCTACTCAGAGGCTAGAAGAGGGTGTTGGTGTGCTCCTCTAGCACTCTGCACTTATTCCTTTGAGGCAGGGTCTCTTCCTGACCCTGGGGATCTTGTTTTCTCCCTGAGGCTGGAAGCCAGCAAGCTTCAGTAATTCTCCTGTTTCTATCTCCTCAGAACTGTGATTCCAGATATGAGCAGGATGCCAGGCTTATTGTGGATTTGCTGGGATTTGAACTCTTGGCCTCATCACTCCACAGCAAGTGCTATTCATCACTGATCTCCTTGAACTAATTTTCAAAGCATTTTTTTATTGTGCTGCAGCAAATTTTTAGACTGTGATGATATATGAACATACATACCAAAAGACAAGCAGCATAAAAACTTTGGACTACAGAGGCAACACATGTCAGAAATAAGTGGTGTCTGGTAGGAGCTGAGAATAAACCTAAAAAGGACAGAGGATAATACTATGCATCTGAGAGGTCTCTGGGATGTAATGGGAATCCATGATTGAGGTTACTAAGGGCACTTGAATTTTTCTTCAACAATAACTTGGATGGATCAGCATTTCTGACAGGTTTAGAGGAATTCTTTATCTAGATCCTACAGTGCAACAGGGACTTTGGAGAGATGTACAGAAGTTTCAGGGCTCAGCTCTGTCCTTTAGTCTGTTGTTCTGAACCTAACCAATAATTTATTGTACACCCAGTATATATGTGTTCTGGGGAACAGTTTCAGTCAGAAAAGTGTTTACTTTGCAAGTGTGAGTTCTTGAGTTTGATCCCAAGAATGCATGTAAGAAGCTGATGTGCTTGCATGTGCCTGTAACCCTAGTCCTGGGGAGGCAGAGGCAGGTAGATTGCATGGACAGACAGCTGGTCTAACCTACTGGGTGAGCTCAAGGCCATGGAGACATATTGTCTCAAAAAAACAAGATGGATGTTTGGTGGGATGGTACAAGACTTTAATCCCAGAACCCAGAAGGCAGAGGAAGGTTGATATCTCTGAGTTCAAGCCCAGCCAGGTCTACACAGTGATTCCACACTACATAGTGAGACTATGCCTCAACCAACAAACACCCCTCCCCACAAATAACCTCCAAACAAGATGGATGGCACTGGAGGAGCATCAGGCAAGGCCGTTCTCTGGGCTCCACATGCACATGCATGCACCTGCATAAACATGAGCATACACACATGTACTTATACACATGCACACACACATCACGTGTTTGTTGTATGTGTCCCACTCTATTGTCTTGCATTTAAATTGGAATTAATTCTGTGAGAAACAAACCATGCTTGTGTTTTTGCTCTCTGGATGATGAAAAAGCCAATGTTCAAGATGGTGCACACTTGGTGACAAAATCTGCTGATCTGGACCTTAAGAGAGCATTAGAAGGGAGCCTCCACTGATTTGTGTTAGACACTGGCATGGATGGCTTCACAGATTAAATGTTATATTTTCAAAGCCAGTGGGACTTTGGAATTAAATCTTATTGCATCAGAGCCTGGTACAACCTCACAAATATGATTCTGATTGTTCATGGTGATGAAATAGAAATACTAGCCATTTTTTGAAAATTTTTTCTTTCCTTTTTTAACTTTCTTTTTATTTATTCAATGCATCTTTCACATCATGCATCTTGATCTCATTCATTTCTTATTCCTTCCGCATCTGCCCTCCACTCCTGCATCCCCCACCCCAAGTAAAACAAAATTTAAGAGAAAAAAGGGAAAAGATTAAAAATCTCATGCTGGAAGCTGCAGTGTGACACAGTGAGTCACGGTAAACCCCTTTGTCTATATTTATTTACTTGCAAGTGTTCATTGCAAAGAGTCATTGATCTGATTTAAGGCCTCTGGTTTCTATTACACCAATGTTGCTGGGTCCTTACTAGGACTCTTCCTGGATATCCTGTCATTGTCCTGTGTTGTGGAGACCCTGCAGCTTTGGGTCTGTGGGTCAGGCCCCTTCATGTGTTCCAGCAGATAATAGATGGGGTGGATGTGGAAGTGAGCCAAGTCATAACCCTGGTTCTGGGACTAGAGCTGTAGAGTTGGTCTGGCAGTAAGTTCTCCCCTGTCCTCATTTCCAGGGTGAGCTCTCCAGCTTTGCACTGGCTAATTTACCTCTCACAGCAATGAGTGAGAGATGGGGCCAGTTCCCTTGCTTTCATGCCCTCAGAGTTGACTGTCCCACACCTACACCATTAGGGCCAGCTGTATTATGTTGCCCAGGAGAGGTGCAGGGGCCACTCTTGCAAGTGCTGCAGCTGGTGAGGGGTAGGGAAAGCCCTCCTGCTCTTGTGACCCCAGGGTCAGCTCCTCCACCTGTCTCAGGCATTGATGGGTGGGGCTTGGGGGTGGGGGAGGGCATTGCTCCTCCCCCCATGCTATCACATGTCTGATGAGTAATAGGGACAGCTCTCTTTTGCTCATAATATTGAGGCTGGGTCACCTTCACTTCCAACCACTGGGAAGCTCTGCTATGCTGTCTAGGTGACAGTCAGGGCCATTTCCTGAGTGCTGCAGCTGATAAGGGGGAGGATCAGCTCTCTCATCTGTTGCAGGTGGTAAGGAGGGAAGGGGTAAGTGGTCATCTCTCTCCCACCCACACCACCATATGACAGATGAGTAGTGACAGGCAGACAGCCCTCCCATGCTGTGGAAGATTCTTTGGTAAATAAAACACTGATTGGTCAGTAGCCAGGCAGGAAGTATAGGCGGGACTAAGAGAGGAGAATGGGGAGAAGAGGAAGGCAGGAGGGGACACTGCCAATGGCCGCCAGGACAAGGAAGATGTAAGGTACCAGTAAGTCACGAGCCATGTGGCAAAGTATAGATTAATAGAAATGGGCTAAATATAAGAGTAAGAGCAAGACAATGGTAGGCCTGAGCTAATGGCCAAGCAGTTTAAATAATATAAGTATTTGTGTGTTTATTTTATAAGTGGGTTGTCGTGCTAACAGGGCTTGGCGGGGGCTGGAGAGAAGGTCTCCAGCTATACTCCCACATTTGCAACTTCAGACTTGGCTCACTCATACCTCTGCCAACAAGGTTGGCTCTATTGTGTTGCCCCAGTGAGGTATAGGGCCTGCTTTCTAGAGTGTTACAGCTGGTAGGGGTCAGGGATGGCTCTCCCACTCATATGATCACAGAGCCAGCTCTCCCACGTGCCTCAATCATTGATGGGTATGGGTGGGGGAGGGCAACTCTCTCCCCCCATGCTACCTCATGAGAGATGAGTAATGGGGACAGCTCTCCCTTGTTCGCTACTTTGGGGCTGGTTAACCTATATCTTCACAAACAGGGTTATCTCTATTGTGTTATGCAGGGAAGGTGCAGGGCCTGCTCTCCTGAGTGTTGCAGCTGGTGGGGGTCTGAGACAGCTCTGCTATTCTTTTTTTTTAACTTAAATTTTTTTTAAAATTCATTTTACATACAAACCACAAATACCCCTCTCATCCCTTCTCCTATTTCTCTCTCCCAGCTCTCCTTCTCCTCTACCCCCATTCTCTCCTCCAAAAGGGTAAGGCCTACAATGGGGAGTCAGCAAAGCCTTGTATATTCAGTTGAGATAGGACCAAGCCCCTCCCTCAGGCATCAGGGTGAGCAAGGTGTCCCATCATAGGTAATGGGCTCCAGAAAGCCAGCTCATGTACCAGGGATATATCCTGATCCCACTGCCAGGGGCCCTTCCAACAGACCAAGCTACACAATTGTTTTTCCTATGCAGAGGGCTTAGTCCAGTCCCATGCAGGCTCCACAGCTGTCAGTCTAAAGTTAGTGAGTTCCTACGAGCTTGGATCAGTTGTCTCTGTAGATTTCCCCAGCACAATCTTGACCTGCCTCCCCCTTGCTTGTATAATCCCTCTTCCCTCTCTTCAACTGGACTCCTGGGGTTCTCCCACTCTTATAACTATAGGGCTAGTTCTCTCACTTGTCTCAGGTGTTGATTAGGGGCCATAGAGAAGGGCAACTCTCCCCTGCCCATGCAGCCTCAAGACAGATGAGTAATGGAAACAGCTCTCCCTTGTTCGCTACTTTGGGACTGGGTCACCTACACCTCTGCCAACAAGGTTGGGTTTGTGGTGTTGCTCAGGCAAGGTGCAGAGCCTGTTCTCCAGATCTTGTGACCTCAGGGTCAGCTCTTCCACCTGTCTCAGGTGTTGGTGGGTGTGTGGGAGATCATCTTTTCCCCACTCATGATGCCATGGGACAGATGAGAAATGGGGACAGTTCTTTCATGCTCACAATTTTGGGGCTGGCTCGCCCACACCATTTCTAACAGGCACGGCTCTATTGTGCTGCCCTGGAGAGGTGCAGGGCCTGCTCTCCCAAGTGTTGCAGCTGGTGGGGGTAGGGACAGCTCTCCCACTCTTGTTACCTCAAGGTAATTTACCTTTTTGAATCAAATCAGAGATCTTTTCTATATAAGTCTTTAATTTCTTATTTGGTTTACATGGTAGGAATATCCATTCCAATATAATATCTTCCCTTTGCATCAAAATACCTGTGGGGGAATGTCTGGAGGGGAATATGACAAGAATACATTTAAGTTCTGGATCCACACTATCCACATGTGCTTCTCGAATTGTCTTTTCTACTAGAGCCAATTCCTTCTCAGTTTCGGCTGATATTTCTCTTGGACTATTTAGTTCTTTGTCCCCTTCTACAGTATTAGCCAAATTTTGTAGTCCATCTTTGGGTATTCCCATGATACCCAATAAGTTGGAAATGCTTCCTAACAACTTTTGAAAATCATTAAGAGTCTTTAATTGATCTCTCCTCAGTTGTACCTTTTGGGGTCTAATTTTTTGTAACTCTATCTTATATCCTAAGTAATTAATAGAATCTCCTCTTTGTATTTTTTCAGGAGCAATTTGCAGTCCCCAGCAAGGCAAAACTTTTTTTACTTCTTCAAACATGCTTTCTAATGTGTCTAACTTTGGATCAGCTAATAGGATATCATCCATATAGTGATAAATTATGGATTGTGGAAACTTTACATGAATTAACTCCAATGGTTTTTGCACAAAGTGTTGGCATAAGGTAGGACTGTTTAACATTCCCTGTGGGAGGACCTTCCATTGATATCTCTTGACTGGCTGAGAATTGTTATAATTAGGACCTGTGAAGGCAAATTTGTCTCTATCATTTTCTTGTAAGGGTATGGTAAAGGAACAGTTTTTACGTCAATAACTATTATAGGCCATTCTTTGGGTAGCAGAGAGGGCAAGGGCATCCCAGTCTGTAGGGAGCCCATTGGGTGAATTACTTTATTAATAGCTCTCAGATCTGTCAGCATTCTCCAATTATCAGACTTTTCTTTTAATAACAAATACAGGAGAATTCCAAGGGCTGGTAGATTCTTCAATGTGTTGAGCATTTAACTGCTCTTGAACCAGCTGTTCTAAAGCTTGTAGCTTCTCTTTTGTCAAAGGCCACTGTCCAACCCAGACAGGTTTATTAGTTAGCCATTTTAAAGGTAAGGCAGTTGGTACTTCTGAGAGTTCAACAGCAGTTGTGCTCTGTTTGTGTACAGCCTGAATAGTTGGTGACTGGTTTTTATAGCATGTTATGATATTATTCCTAGAAACATGCATTGGCCTGTATTCCTTTTCTGAGAGTGTAGGAATTTTAATCTGGGTATTCCACTGTTGTAACAGATCTCGGCCCCATAGATTTACTGCTACACTCGCTACATATGGCTTCAGCCTTCCTCTCTGTCCTTCTGGCCCTATGCATTCAACCCATCTTGAACTCTGTTTTATCTGAGATAGGGTGCCAATTCCTA
Source organism: Onychomys torridus (assembly GCF_903995425.1). Taxonomy (NCBI): domain Eukaryota; kingdom Metazoa; phylum Chordata; class Mammalia; order Rodentia; family Cricetidae; genus Onychomys; species Onychomys torridus. The sequence goes on from NC_050453.1 coordinate 79,842,160, forward strand.
AAAGTTGGACATCTACCTCTTGAAGAGGCCAATTTGGATGCCATGATTTTGGTGTAATTACAGTCACATCTGCACCTGTGTCTACCAGGCCCTCCAGAACCAAGTCATTAATTCGAATTCTAAGCTTTGGCCTTTGTTCATTTATGGAAGTCTGCCAAAATATTTGTTTTATTGTGTTCTTTGCAAACTGTGATTCATGATAAAACTGTTTTATCATCCATTGCAGTATCAGTTTTTACATTAGACATTGGTTTATTCAGTTGTCCTGGAGAGGAATGTCTTCAGCAGTGGCTGGGAATGTTCTTACCACATTTGATTTGGGGGCCTGCAAGAGGCCCCCTGAGGCGTTTCCCGTCAGTAAAGGGTTGCCTCGTTTATCTATTTTTGATCTGCACTCACTGGTCCAATTTCGGCCTTTGCCACATCTTCTACATAATCCAGGAGGTGGTTGGGGTCCTCTGTTTAGGCTATTCCTAGAAGGAGTATTATTTCTAGGATTACCCCATGTACAGTTTTTACTTATATGACCTGGTGTACCACATTTAAAACATTTGGAACCACGGGGCCTTCTTACACCTCTGGGATTTGTCTCTCCTATCCAAGCCTCATTACTGTAGTTAAGAGATTCAACACCATTAGTATACTGAATCCATTCTTCCAAAGGAGCTGATCTGATCTTTAATGGTGTAAGTATTCTTTTGCATTCTGCATTAGCATTGTCAAATGCCAAGGACTCAGTTAATACTTTTCTTAATTCTTTATCTGATACCGCTTTTGTTATAGCTGTGTTCAGGCTTTGTAAAAAATCAGTGAAGGGTTCATGTGGTCCCTGAAATATCTTTTTGTATACCTCAGTTGCTTTTCCAGGTTCTGGATTTTTTTCCCAAGCATTTAGAGCTGCTGTACGGCATAGGGATATTGTATGCTCATCATAAATGGCTTGTACATTCCTGTCAGTGAAACATCCCTCACCAAGTATTTGATCTGGGGAGATCTCAAAACCTCTGAGTTTACCTTGTTTTTCTAAATTTCTTGCCTCTTCTCTCAACCAGCTTTTCTACTGTAACTGCTGGCTATATTCTAGAACAGCTGAAATTAACCGATGCCAGTCATCTGGAATGATTCTATGTGAGGTAGACTACGAATTTAACATCTGTTTTACGTATGTGGAGTGTATCCCATATGTAACTACTGCTTCCTTTATATTTTTAAAGTCCCTTGTTGAAATTGGTTGTAATGTATATGTCATATATGGCTTGGGGTGTGTGTCATCTGCTGTCTTCTCATGGATGATAACAGGATAAGCCATTGTATGAGAGCCATTTGGAGATGTTACAACCCGTATGGTCTTGCCCCTCTGCTTATTAGGTCCCTTGTCATCTTTATTGAGAGTTTCCTCCAGGGCTTGTAAACAAGCACCTAGTGTCTGTTCCAGGGAGTAAACCTCCTCTCTTGTAAGGGATTCCAGATTTTTCATGGAATCATGGAAGTTTATATGTTCTTCTGAAACACATGATTCCATGGACATTATCTTATCAAGTAATGATAATTTTTCTTCCTTATATAGTGTCTGAGTAGCTACAACTTCACTCTGGAGAGTTAGTGTTCTATCCATTAAATACTCATATTTATTATCAATAAAAGCAATTTTGGGTACAAGCTTGTTTTGTAAATTCTGGTTAGCAGATTCCAGAGAGAGAATCTTTTTTATGTAAGTCCTGGCCAGCAGATTCCAGAGAAAGAATCTTTTTCTGTAAGCCTTCATTGCTATCTTTTAAAACTTGTAAATCCTGGTTAGCAGATTCCAGAGAGAGAATCTTTTTATGTAAGCCTTCATTGCTATTTTTTAAAACCTGTAATTCCTGGTTAGCAGATTCCAGAAAGAGTATCTTTTTATGTAAGTCCTTGTCAGCAGATTCCATAGACAGAATCTTTTTCTGTAAGCCTTCATTGCTAACTTTTAAAGCCTGTAAATCCTGGTTAGCAGATTCCAGAAAGAGAATCTTTTTATGTAAGCCTTCATTGCTATCTTTTAAAACCTGTAAATCCTGGTTAGCAGATTCCAGAAAGAGAATCTTTTTATTTAAGTCCTGGTCAGCAGATTCCAGAGAGAGAATCTTTTTATGTAAGCCTTCATTGTTATCTTTTAAAGCCTGTATCAGTCCCAATAATGACTCATCTTTGTTCTTATTATTAAACCAGTGTTTGAACACTGTGTGAATTATTACAATGAATGTCAAAATGGTACAGGCCAGATATGTCTTAGGGAGGTCATATATTTCCAGGAAAATGTCATTCATCATACAGGCAAAAAGGTTATTATATTCTTGTGAGGTGATGTTGTCAGCCATATTACAGGAATTACTCAAAATTTGTTAGTCAGTTTTAAGGTGTAAAATTATCAAGTACTTTTTCTTGAAAAAAGCTTACCTTTCCGTGGTTTTGGGGGGTGCAGTAGCACTTTTCAGCCAGCAGGAGGCGTTGGTATAGCTCCAAAGCAGGGCCTGCTGGCAACCTTGGCTGGCGGCAGCTGAAGGTAGGAGCCAAGATGGCGGGGAAACTGCCTAGGAGGAGTGGGAAGATCTCACTCACAGCGGTTTTCCCTGGTCTGGGGGGATAAGCTAGGGAACTGAAACTGGACTAGCTGCTCCCTTTTTCGGGAATGGAACTGTGTAGGTGTCCCCTGGCTAAATGGAACTTTGCAGGCGCATTTAGGTACCCGCCAGCCAGGGAGGAGGCTGAGGGAGGGAGCCGCCTAGGCTTTTGGAATTTGCCCTACATGAGCGCCAGATATTGGTGAAATTATTAAGGCCACTCCACGTAGTTAAAAGGGAGGTTTATTTTGTGGGGTACTTACAAATGAAGGGGTAGGTTACAGGGTCTGGCAAAGGTATAGCACAGTTCGGCGGTGTCCTCTGGAGAACTCTGCTCGGTCTACCTCCAGTGTCCAGAGTCCAGGAACAAACAGAGAGAGACCTCTTCCCGATCCTTTGTCTTCCGCTTCCTCCTCCGCCCTGCTTTGTGGGCATGACCATTACCGAAGCCTCAGTGGGGGCTGGAACTTCCAGGCCAATGCTGGGATGGCTATCCACTACATGTATGTGCATGCATCGTGTACATGCCTGGCACTCACAGAGACCATAAAAGGGCATCATGGGTGGTTGTGAGTCATCATGTGGGTGCTGGGAACCAAAGCCCAGGCCTTTCTATGTAAGAGCAGCCAGTGCTCTCAACGAGTGAAAACCTCTCTGATTTCTTTTATAAATGTCCCCTAGAACTGCTTTTATTGTATCCTATAGCTTTTGGTGGGTTTGTTTTCTTTTTTCACTGATGCTGGGGAATTTCTCATTCCAATCTGATTTCTTCAGTGGCTCATTGTCATTCAGCAGGTGTTGTTCAGTTTCCATGTGTTTACACAGTTCTATGGCATCTCCTTGTCCTGATTTCTAACTTTATTCCATTGCAGTCAGATAGAACATATGAAATCACTTCAAATTCCTATTTTGAAAATACAGCAACAGTCACATCACATTGCCTCTTCAACTCCAGGGTTTTATGATGTGAAGGAACACTGATGATACTGTGTGTACTCCAATGCCAGTTACTGTGGGGGTGATGGAGAGAATCAGAGCAGAGGGAGACTAATGACCACAGAGGGATGAAACCAGCAAGGGCAGCTTAGCAGTGTGGAGCTCTTGAGCACAGTCCTGACCACTCACATCATGTGGGAGTGGCCCACATCTCCTGGGATTCTAGCTCCAGGGGACCCTATGCCTCTGACCTCTCATTGGCACCTGTACTCATGTGCATGGCCCCTGCTGTGGACACATGATTATAACAAAAATCTTAAAAAAGAAAGGGGCAGTAAGGACATGGGGGGTGAAACAGCTGTGACTAAAGCAGGCTGAAAAGACAGAAGAGATGCAACCAGATGACATAGTCCTGCTCTCAGGAGGTGATGGTTCCATCCTTTCCTGGTATTCCTTCCTGGCTCCAGATGTCCATCACACCCTTTGTCCCTCCCTGGGCTCCAGATGTCCATCACATCCCATGTTCCTTCCTGGGATCCAGATGTCCATCACACCCTCTGTTCCTTCCTGGGCTCCGGATGTCCATCATATCCCATGTTCCTCCCTGGACTCCAGATATCCATCATACCCCATGTTCCTTCCTGGGTTCCAGATGTCCATCACACCTCATGTTACTCCCTGGGCTCCAGATGTCCATCACATCCCATGTGCCTTTCTGGGCTCCAGATGTCTATCACACCCCATGTTCCTTCCTGGGCTCTGGCTATCTATCACATCCTGTGTTCCTTCAGATGTCTGCCACATCCTAGGTGGTGTTTTGTAAGGTTAGGTCACAGATGCTGAACTCATCAGTGAAAGACTCTTCAGTGATAGAGATACATGTACTGGTCCAGCCCCTGAGAGGTCCTTCCTGATGGCCAGTGGATGCTTGGAAGCCTTGTCTGTTTCCTTGCAGACTCGGTCTCTGACTAGGTCTGACTTGCTGAATATAGCATAGTTCTGACTCAGTTTCTCCCCACATTCTACAACTGTTCTGGTGGCTAGAATTTAGTGTATATTCCTCTGATGCTTACTCTGGGTTTCTTAAGTGTGCAGTTCAAAAGTGGTATGGGGTGGCCAATGATCCCTCTGGAGGGGCCTCTTAAAAATGATATTTATTTATTTTTCTGTAATGTGTGTGTGTGTGTGTGTGTGTGTGTGTGTGTGTGTGTGTGTGTGTATGAATGTGGTATGGTGTGCAAGTGTCCCACAGAGAGGAACTTGTGGACATCTGTTTTTTCCTTCTACCATATAGAGTGAGGATTGAACTCAGGTCATCAGGCTTGGCAGCAGTCCTCTTACATGTTGACCCATCTCACCAGCCCGTTTTAAAAGTGACTTCCTACTGTTGCTCTGGTGGAGAGTCTAGGAGAGAGGTTTCCCCAGAGCCTCCCTTCCCTCTGTTGGTGCTGCCCTTTGCTTTCCTACTTTCTATTTTTCTTCTCTTTAGAGACATTTACAAATGGTTATTTCTGGGCCTGTGAGATGGCTCAGCATACAGGGGCTCACTGCCAAGCCTGACAGTTTGAGTTCCATCCCTGGCTACCACATAGTTAAAGGAAAGGACTCACTCACCTCCACATTTGTACCATGACACACCTTTACCACCCTCTCCCCTACCATTAAATAAATGTAAAATAAAGTCTGTGGATTAAAGTACAGTGCTGGTTTCCTGAGGCTCTATCTAATATTATGGCTATGATCACTCCTTCACCTTGAGATGGGGAAGCTCTCCAAACCATGCCTTCCCTCTGAGACAGATTCTGCGCTCTGCTTTGGAAAGTTCTTATTTTGTTTCTGAAAAATGGTGATTTTTTTCAGCTGTCTCCCTCTTCTGAAGCTGTTACCCAGTTTCCTGAAGTTTATTCCTAGAAGTCTTAGCAGACCATGTTGTGTGACACCCATCACCTCTCATCCATGTTTAGCAGCCCATGCTGTGTGGCACCTGCCACCTCACATCCATGTTTAGCAGACCATGCTGTGTGATGCCCATCATCTCTTATCCATGTTTAACAGACCATGCTGTGTGACATCCATCACTTCTCATCCATGTTTTTATTAGACTTTCAATTTTCTCTTTACTGCCTCCACTAGGTTTGCAGGTGGATTTGGGGGCATAATTTCTGTATCAGTTACTTGTCTTATTGTTATGACAAACTACCCTACAAAAGCATCTTGAGAAAGGGCTTATTTTGGCTCACAGTTTGAGCGCACAGTTTATTATAGTGAAGGCAGGCAGTAGGAGGGTGAGGCATCTGGTCACATTGCAGCTACCGTCAAGAAGCAGAAAGATGAATTCTGGCACTCAGTTCTCTTTCTCCTTTGAATTTCTTTTTTATTGTTTGTGAATTTCATACTTGTACATGTATACGATATACTTTGCTCATACCCACCTCCTCGTCTTCTTCCACTCCATCTCTTCAATATCTTCCTCCTTTTTCTTCAGTTTTGGGGCTCTAGCCCATAGGACAGTACTGCCTATATTCAGGGTGGGTCTTCCCTTTTTATTAATTTAATCTAGATAACTTCTAGACAGATGCCCAGGGTTCTGTTTCCATGGTGATTCTAAATCTCATCTAATTGATGGTCCAGATTAGCCCTCACATTTTTATCTAAAATGATCTTGCATAAAAAGTTTTATATATGTGATAAGGAAGGTGGGAGAGCACACCATCAGGAGGAGTGGATGCTGGTAGTCTGCTCTTCCCACAAGTTTAGCAATAATCCCTATAGATACCCTTGGAAATGAGCTACTCCAGGCTGTGCCCCAGGAATGTGACCAACTGCTCCTGTGTCATGGGCTTGGAGATCAACAGACTCCAAGGGTGGAGGCCAAGGTGTCAATCATACTGTTTTGGCTAACTTGCTCCAAAAAACTGTCCAAATGTAAAATATTCTTTTATGTATTTATCTATCTATCTATCTATCTATCTATCTATCTATCTATCTATCTATTTTTTTGAGACAGCGTTTCTCTGTGTAGTTTTGGTGCCTGTCATGGATCTCTGTCTGTAGACCAGGCTGGCCTCAAACTCACAGAGATCCACCTGCCTCTGCCTCCCAAGTGCTGGGATTAAAAGCATGCACCACCACTGCCCAGCCTTCACTTTTTCTTTTATTAAACGAACTAAATTTTATTATTTTTTTGTTTTGATAGTTTCCTATATATCAGTAGTGCATTTTGATTACTGTCTCCCTCAGTTCTTATCTCTCTCTCACCACCATTATCCCCACCTGCACAATTCCCTTTCCCAGGTTCATGTCCGTTTTGTTTTGTAACTCATTGCCCCTTTTCTAGAATACATCAGGACTCCTAGTTCAACAGGGAAAGGGTAGCGCTACATGGCCCCTTTCTTATCGATGATTGGCTGCTGATAGGCTCATCTTGTACAGGCCCATTGCAGGTGCAATGCAGCCATGATTGCATGGGTTGTGTCATGCCCACAGAGTAGCGTTTCTTCTCCCTTTCCTCTCCTCTCTTCTGCATTCTTCCCTTAGAGGGAGTGGTATGAATGTGTAGAGACTCACAGAGATTTCCTAGTGAGAACTTACTCAAGGTCCAAGATCTGAGCTTGCTTTACTCAGCAGAGCTGTATGAGGGGATGATTGGACCACGGGTGTGGTTACCAGGTATTTGGAACAATGTGCACTTGGCTGTGCCATATGCTTTGATTTAGCAAGGGGAAAGTCTTTTGCCTTGCCCCTTGGCATTGTTATAAAAAGCCCTCTTGAAGAGACAGAAGGGCGTGGTGGATTTTGATCCAGATCCTCCTGAAGCTATCTTGTGTTTCTGTCTGTCTCCTCTCTGCTATCTTTCTATCTAAAAGTTTCTTCTTCCTCTCTCTTCCTCATAGGAACCCTTGAAAAGGTGGGAGCTGGCCTCCCACATGAATTGTGGAATTGAAGGCTGAGTGATTGATTAGCCATCACTTATACTCAGTATTTTGAGCAGCCATGCATTTCTGCATTCACTGTCTTTCATTACAAAGGAAAATTTTTCTGAATAAGACAGAGTAGCAATCTCTATAGGTGTGAGCATAGGTATCTAGAAGGCATGTTAGTAGTGTGTTAGTCCAGCTAACACTAACAAACTCCACCCCATCCCCATTCTACTCCCCCACCCTACCTCTCACCCCACCCCTCACAGCACCTGAGACCTACTTAGGTATATTTGTTTGTTTTTATCTTTTTTACTTTTTATGCAACAGAGTTTCATTGGGTAGCCTTGGATGGCCCATAACTTGCTATGTAGACCAGGCTGGCCTTAAGTGCATGGAGGTGGGCCTGCTTCTGCCTCATAAGTTTCAGTGTTAAAGGCCTGTGCTATCATACTCTGCTCAACCATGGGTGTTTAACCTGGTTTATGGAACCATGATTCTCTTTTACCATTACTGTTTTATCTGCTTTCAATAGCTTTGTGGAGACAGTACTTGCACATTATATAACTCACCCATTTTGAGTGTATAGTTCAATATCCTGCAGAACATTTTCTACTTACATAACCAACATCAATTCTAAAGTGGCTTCTTTACCTTATAAAGAAACAGAGCACCCACCAACAGTCACTCTTCATTCCTACCAAACCCTTTTGGTTCTAGACAGTCATTTATGTACATTTATGTACATTTTCCTCTATGGATTTGCTTAACACATTTTATGAAAATGAAACCATTTAAATGTATCCTTTTATAGCTGGCTTCCTCTACATAGTGTCATGTTTTTAATGTTTATTTATGGTTCATGTATAAATACTTCATTACTTTATTAGTACTACATACTATTCCACTATGTTGATATATATCTATATATCATATTTTATCTATTCATTAATTAGTTGGTGGACATTTGAATAATTTCCACTTTTGGTCCATTGTGAAAAACTTTTTTAAAGCATTCAAATGTGAGTTAACTGTGCCCCTATGTTTTCATTTCTTTTGATTCTAAGACTAAGATTGCTTCATCATGTGACAACTCTATATTTAGTATCTGACAGATTTCCAAACCATTTTCTAAAGTACGTAGGACCTTTTATAGCACCTCTTTCCCGACCACAGTGTGTGAGAGTTCTGGATTCTCCCCATCATCAACAGGATGGGTGTTGTCTGTCTCTGAGCCATCTTCTTGAACATGATCCCCTGTGTCTCAGGTTTCTCTGTGTTTTGGCCCAACTCCAAGGTGGCCATTGTTGTGGCTTAACTGTGCCCTCTCCCAAGGTCATACATTGAAGTTTTAATCCTTCCTTTGCTGGTTTTAGGATGTAAAGCCTCTTGGAGGTGATGAAGTCATGTGGTAGTATCTCATGAATGTCTAGATATCTTTAGAGCCCCCCTAAAAGACACCAGGGATCCCTTGGCTCTTCAACTCTGTGAAGACTTATTTAAAAATAATAGGGGTTAGACAATAGACCCTAGTAGACATCATATCTGTGTTAATGCTTCAAGTAGTAAAGTTTTGTTGTTTAAACATGACTCAGTGTGACAGTCTGTGGTGGTTTGAAAAAGAATGGTCTCTATAGGTTCATATATTTGAATGCTTGGTCAACAGGGATTGGTACTATTTGAAATGATTAAAACTATTAGGATGTATACCCTTGTTGGAGGATGTATGTAACAGGGGGTGGTGTTGTATGATATTTTGTTTGTGTTCTGACAAATAAAGCTTACTTGGAATCAGAGGGCAGAGCAAGCCATAGAGGTCTGGAGATTTGTACAGAGAGGAACAGGAAGGGATAAGGCAGGGTGGAGACAGGATCTCGTCCCTTTTGATCAGAGGACCTAGAGAGGTTCAAAGTGACTATGGCTGCTCTCTTGCTTTTCTGATCTTTTGAATTTTACCCCAAAATCAGATTCCTGGTTTTTATTTATAAGATTAATTAGATTTATGCTTTAGGGTGGGCCTTGAGTTTTCAAAAGCCAGTGCCAAACCCAAACTCTTTTGCTGCCTACCAATCAGGATGTAGCTCTCAGCTACTGCTCCAGCACCCACCTGCATGTCTCCATGCTCCCCACCATTATGACAATGGACTACACCTCTGAAACTATAAGCAAACCCCAACTCTGCTAAGAGTTGCCTTGGTCAATGTGTCTCTTCACAGCAATAGAACAGTGACTGAGACACAATCACTGTTGACTGTCAACTTGGCAGGATTTGGAATCATCCAGGAGATAAGACTCCAGGAATGTCAGTGAGAGATCATCTTCATTGGGTTAAGTAAAGTGGCAAACCCACCTTAAAAATCGGTGGCTCCATTCTCTGGAGGGACACATTGTGAAGGAGCACCCTACCTGTGCTCTTGTCTTCCTTTCTCAATTCTTGCAATGTTTTAGCCTTGGAAAAGGTGGTGATAAGCTGAGCTACCTGGAGAAGAGACTCTCTGACCTCTCAAAGTGTTAGGTTTTTATGCAGGGAGCACCATGGAGTGTCACTGAGGGTGGGGTGGGCCTTTCAGTGATGCACCCGTGTTTGTGTTATGCATCCCCTGAAATCACCTCTGTACTCTGTAAATAACCCCAATAAATGCTGGTTTGTGGAGTTGACTTAGGTAGAATCATTGTTTTTATGTGTTCTTGGCTCCTTATCTGGGATGAGTAGATATTTGTGTCACATTTCCCCAGGAAAACTCACAACATCTGTCTTCCTTCCTCATTCTTCATCTTTAAAAAAAAAAAAAAAAACCTTTCTTTTTATTTATTCTTTGTGTCTTTCATATCATGCATCTTGATCCCATTCATCTTCATTTCTCTTCATATCTGCCCTCTGCCTTTGCAACCACCCCCACAAAATAAAATAAAATAAAATTTAAGAAAGGGAAAAAAAGGAAAATCTTGTCATGGAAGCTGCAGTGTGACACAGTGAGTCACACAGTATATCCTTTTGTCCATATATCTTTACTTGCAAGTGTTCATTGCAAAGAGTCATTGGTCTGCTTGAGGCCTCTGGCTCCTGCTATACTATCAGTGCTGGACCCTCACCGGTATTCCTTTTGGATATCCAGTTGTGTTTTTATGTCTTGGAGATCCTGCAGCTTTGGACCTGCAGGATGTACCTCTTCACATCCTCCAGCAGATCATAGATGGGGTGGGCCAACTCATAAACCTGGTTCTGGGCCTGAGTAGTTGCAGGGTTAGTCAGACCACCAATTCTAACCTATCCTCACCACTAAGGTAAGATCATCAGCATCACCCTGTCTAGTTCATCCCTTGCAGCCATGAGCAAGGGGCAAGTCCTGTTCTCCAATTTTGAAGCCCTCAGGGCCAGCTCACCTACACTTACACCATCAGGGCCAGCTCTACTGTGTTGCCCAGGTAAGGTCTAAGGTCCATTCTCCCAAGTGCTGCAGCTTGTGAGGGGCCAGGGCAGCTCTCCTGCTCTTAGGTCCTCAGGGCCAGCTCTCCCAACTGCCACAGGTGGTGAGCGAGGGAGGGTGGCTCTCCCTCTCCCATGCCACCACATCACAGATGAGGGGTGGAGCCATAGCTCTCAAGCTCAGGTTCTCAGAGCAACTCACCCAACCCCCATCAATAGGGTCAGTTCTACTGTGCTGCCCAGGGGAGGTAGGGCCTGTTTCCTGAGTGCTAAGGCTGGTAAAGGGAGGGTCAGCTCCCTCATCTTCCAAAGGTGGCAAGGGTGAGGTGGGGAGCCTTACCCATGTCATTACATGGCAGACAAGGGGGAAGATTCTCACTCTCCCATCCTTACACCCTCAGGGCCAGCTCATCCACACCCTCTCTAACAAGATCAGCTCTAATGTGCTGCCCAGGTGAGGTGTAGGACCCCCTCTCCCAAGTGCTGCAGCTGGTGAGGGACAGGACCAGTTCTCCTCTTGGCCTTCTGTGGTATCAGAGCCATGGACATCAAGAAAGACCTTGGCTGCAACAGGGACATGAACCCAGTCTGGGCCCTGGCAGCAGCCCAGGGCCACAAATTGCCATGGCCCTGGGTAGCAATCAAGCCACCCACCTCAGTATTTTCCTCACTTTTACCTCTTTAGATAAGCCGCTATTCACAGGACATGAACCTTTCTCTCTCTCTCTCTCTCTCTCTCTCTCTCTCTCTCTCTCTCTCTCTCACACACACACCCCCATACCACACTATACTTTTGCTCACCATAATAGTGACCCACTGCCTGGTGCCACGAGGCACTGGGTGGCCTGTGTTTTCTTCACAGCACCCGGCCTGGACTGCGCAGGGCATGTGTGTGGGACTCCTTGTTCCTTTCAGTCCATGATGGCTCTGGGCAGGACCATGCTTTCTCCTTGGTGCCAGGGGTATTTATTTTTGAAACAGTGTTTCCCAATGGTCCAGAAGCTCACTGGTTCACTCAGACTGGCTGGCTATCAAGCCCCAGTTCCTCCCAAGACCTCCCTCTGCTGTGGATATTGTTCTATATAAATAAAATGCTGATTGGCCAGTAGCCAGGCAGGAAGTATAGGCAGGACAAGCAGAGAAGAGAATTCTCAGAACAGGAAGCTGAGTCAGAGAGACTCTGCCAGCCAATGCCATGACAATTGAGATGTAAGGTACCAGTAAGCCATAAGCCATGTGGCAACTTATAGATTAATAGATATGGGTTAGTTTTAGATATAAAAACTAGATAATAAGAAGCCTGTTGTTGCCATACAGTTTGTAAACAATATATGTCTTTGTGCATTTACTTGGTTGGGTCTAAGTGGCTGTGGATCTGGCAGGTGAGAGAGATTTGTCCTGCCCATGGGCCAGGCAGAACTGGAAAAAAACTTCAGCTACAACCCTTTCTGCTTCCTAAGTGCATATGCCACTGTATTTGTCTTTTCTATTTTTTAAAGTGGGTCTGGGGATTAAACTCAGGTCTTTGTGCCTGTGCAGCACACACTTCACCCACTGAGGCAGCCCCACAGATCCTGAGTAGTTTCATGCAGCTTTAGAAGTGTTGTTTGTACAATGATGATAGAGAAGTTTTTTTCCAAACATAGGATTAACACTACTAAAAGTTTTTAATTATGTATGTACATAGTAAATGCATTATCATTGCACCTAAAATTCAAATATAACTAATGTCTCTGTAAATATCAACTCAAACTACAGTTTTCTTAAATACTCTTGTTTTTGCTATCTCTTTTTATATTTCTTCCTTATATATTTGAATACTGATACAATTTATTGAAAGAAAAACAGGTTTATTTTCTTTCTATGTGAATTTAATTACTCTTTTTCTTTTTCAACCAGTTTTTGCATGCATAGGTATGTATGGTATGTGTGTGTGTGTATGTATGTGTATGTGGACATGTGGGTACAAATGTGTATATGTGCATGTGGAGGTCTAAGGTCACTGTCAGGGGTCTTACTTGATTACTCTCTGCCTTATTTATTGAGAAAGAATTTTTCATTTGAATTCAGAATTAGCCAGCTTGCCTCAAATATTAGAATTATAGACAGGCTAACATGCCTGCCTGGCATTTATGTGGTTTGTATGCAGCAAACACTATCCACTGAGCCATCTTCCCAGCCCCAAGTGTGATTACTCTTCATGTCTTATCTTAAAACTTTATTTTTCACTTAAAACCATCTTTAAAGCTGTAGACTGCTGGCAATGGTCAAGATAAAGCCTGATCTGACCTAGTCTGGTGATCAGATAGGTGGCCAAACACCCTAACGGTCATGCTGGAACTATCAGCCAATAACTGATGGAAGTGGATGCAGAGATCCTCAGCCAGGCCCCAGGTGGAGCTCCATGAGTCCAATTGTTGAGAAAGAGGAGGGACTGTAAGAGCGTGAATTGTTGAGCCCAAGATTGAAAAAACATAGGGACAAATAGCCAAACGAATGGAAGCACATGAATTATGATCCAAAGGCTGTGGAGTCCCCAGCTGGATCAGGCCCTCTGGATAAGTGAGACAATTGAATAGCTTGAACTGTTTGGGGGACATCCAGGCTGTGGGACCAGGACCTGTCCTTAGTGCATGAGCTGGCTGTTTGGAACCTTGGGCTTACACAGGGACACTTTGCTCAGCCTGGAAAGAGGGTACTGGACCTGCCTGTACTGAATCCATCAGGTTTAAATGAATCCCCAGGGGAGTCTTGGCCCTGGAGGAGATGGGAATGGAGGGGAGGGGATGGGGAGAAGGTGGGGTGGGGGCGGGAGGGGGAGGACAGGGGAACCCATGGCTGATGTGTAAAATTAAAACACAAATATAATTTAAAAAATAAAATAAAATAAAATGGGAATATCAGTTTCAAAAAAAATAGTCTTTTATATCAGCCAGTATACTTAATTTCCTTTTAATTGGTATCTAATATTCCATACTATAGAAGCATCATAGTTCATTGGACCAGATTACTATAAATGGGCATATAAATGGATTTTTTTGTGTGTATATACATATCTGTGTGTAGTGTGTATACATGTGTATGAGTGAAGTGAGTGTATATGTGTGTCTGTATGTCTGTGCAGTGTGTATGTATGTACATGTATATTGTGTATGTGTGTTATGTGTATGTATATATTTGTAGTGTATGTGTGCAGTGTGTATGCATGTATATGGGTGAGGTGTGTCTGTGTGCCTCTGTATATATGTGTAGTGTGTATACATGTGTATGTGTGTGTCTGTGTACCTGTGTATATGTATGTAGTGTGTATATGGTGTATGTGTGAGATGTGTATGAATGTGCATGTAGTGTATGTGTGTATGCATGTATGTACACCTGTTCATATATGTGTGAAGGCTAGCAAAGGATATTCAATGTCCTTCTCACCACCTTTTCTGCTTTATTCCTTTGAGACAGGGTTTCTCACTGAACCTGGAGCGAGGATAGCAGCTAGCTACTGAGCTCAGCAGTCCTCCTGTCTCTACCCCCAACTGACTGAGGTTACAGGTTTGCACACCATGCCTTGGGTCCTCGTGCATGCACAGCAAGTGCACTTCCCCACTGAGCCATCTCCTAGCTCCTGAATTCTTAGTTTTGTTATAAACTATGATTATGGAACATATCAGTGTTTGTCTCTTTCTGCATACACATAAGGGTATCTCCAGGGAAAGCTCAGAAGAGGAATTATTGAACCCAAATATGCTTGCATTTGACATTTTAACATGGTATTAGTTTCATTTTCTGTGGTCTTGATAAAATACCTTGACAAAAGCCAGTTAAGGGAGAAAGGGTTTATTTAGCTCACAATTCCAGGTTGCAGTCCATTACTACAGGGAAGTCTAGGTACAGGAACTTGAAGCAGCATGTCATATCACATCTACAGTCAAGAGCAGAGAGCAATGAATTTTTGTAAGTTTGTGCTCAGCTTGCCTTCACCACCTCTTCAGAATCCCCTGCCTAGGGAATGATAGCACCCACAGTGGGCGAGTCTTCCCACATCAACTAACAATCAAGACAGTCTCACAAAGTCATGCCACAGGCTGACATAATGTAGATAATCGTTCACCTAGACTTTAGTCCTAGGTGATTCTCAATTGTGTCAAGTTGACAATTAACAGAAACTATCACACATGGGTTACCAATTGTCCCCCTGGAGTCCCAAACTAGATTATGCTATTCAATGTGGTTTAATGAAGGACCATAATAAGGAGATCAGAACACTCTTCCTCATTTCTTTGAGAATCATTCATTGATAATTCAGTAAGAGAGTAATGACTGTGTTTTCTCAACCAGAGAAATATATGTTTAAAGGCCTGCTTCTAACTGTGGGCTAAAGCACACTGCTTTCTCTTGAAGTAATTTCAGGCACCAGTGAACAAGGAAGGGAGGACTCTGGGGGTGGGGTGGAGGCACAAAACAGCTTTACTACACAGCTGCCATTGACAGGCTTAGGGGTCCAGACACAGCTTGGGGCAGACAACTATAAAAGCTATAAACTGACCCCACCCAGTGGAGCCTGCATCTAGAGGAAATATTTGACATTCCAAACATTCCTAATACTCCTAGACAAATATCAGCCAATAAGGGTCCTGAACCCTGGAAATACCCTCACCCCAACCTCTTTTATGATTAAAAACCCCACCCTGCCAGGGCTGTGGGCTTATGCTCTCTCTGCTGTGCCAGACAGAGAGCCCAAACTCCAAGCTTGACAATAAAGGCTCTTTTCTTTCACATACAGGATTTGATCTCCATGGTGGTCTTTTTTGGGGGGGTCTCTGTGATCTGGCCATAACAAATCCAGAATACACTGTTTCTTAACTTCTTTGGGTTGAGAGCTGTGTTTTTTTGTTTTGTTTTTTTTTGTTTGAATCCCCCCCTACCCCCCAGATGGGGACATAACCCAGGGCCTTGCCACTGAAGTAAATCTGTGTTTTTTGATGACATCTGTGTCAATATCTGTATGAGTTCAATTGAAATATAGTGGTTCATGCCTTTAATCCCAGCACTAAGGAAGCAGAGCCAGGTGCATCTCTGTGAGTTTGAGACCAGCCTCTTCTGTAGTGAGACAGCCAGAGCTATGTAGTGAGAAAAAAAAAACAAAAACAAACAACGAAGCAAAATATCCAAACTAACAAACAAACATAAAAACAAAAAGCAAAATAAAACCTATTGGTGAAATTATTAAGGCCACTCCACGTAGTTAAAAGGGAGATTTATTTTGTGGGGTAACTTACAAATGAAGGGGTAGGTTGCAGGGTCTGGCAAAGGTATAGGGCAGTCCGGCAGTGTTCTCTGGAGAACTCTGCTCGGTCTACTTCCAGCGTCCAGCATCCCGGAACCAAGAGAGCCACCTCCTCCTGCTCCTCAGTTTTCTGCTCCCTCCTCTGCCCCACCTTGTGGGTGTGATCATTACTGAAGCCTCAATGGAGGTTGGAACTTCCAGGCCAATGCTGGGATGGCTATCCACTACATCTCCCCCTTTTGTCTAAATAAGAAAGTTCTAACCTAATACAAGACTATACACAAAGAGATGGTTATCAAATATTGTCCAGGAGTAATAAGGGATAATGACTTAGATAAGTTGGAGTTACAATAAGTGCAAACAATATCAAGCAAAAAACACATAGTAAAATCCATGGAAGTCTAGAGCGTGGGTAGGTGGCATGTTACAAAGATCATTCCAAAAGGTATCCCATCCTAAAGAAACTGAGTCTAATACATAATATATTCTATCTAAGATATTATATATGTGTATATACTAAGGTATAACTATAACTGCTAATCTCCAACCTCATCAAAGACCTGAGAAGGAATATAATAATACCTGAGAAATGGGAGAAGGATGCAAGCAACTTTCGGGAGTCTTGCAAGAGCAGACAGAGATAGCTAGCAGCCTGGACAGTCACCTAATATTTTTCAGCATCATTGGTGCATTCAAATTGGCTACAGGCCTAGAGTATCTGACAGACCATTTCAGAAGCAGGAATTCTGAAAGACCATCTTACCCTGTCTTGGCAAAGTATGGTGGTCGCTTTCATTGTGTCCCACTTGTCCAGAAAGGACAGCATTTGTACTGTCAGCAGTTGAGGCAAGGGCAGTTCTTTGCTCAGTAGCCCATTTTGTGCCAAGAAGACAAACTTCCAAATGGAAATGTCTTAGAAGCCCAACATTCTCTCAGAATCAAATTGGTGCTGCCAGGAGCAATTGTGTCTCACGTCAACATAATTCTAAATTATTTAAATGCCATATTCTCTAGGTCCATGAAGTGTTTGAAGATTACCTGTCCATCTGACCTATGTATTTATAAATCTGGATAACCTACCTAACATAATTATAGAGGTGACAAGCATAGGTGACAATAACTCTGTAAGTCTCATCTACCTAAACAACCTAAGGACTAAGGCTTCCTATAAATAAGGCCAACAGTCTGTAAGCAATTGTACAGTAAAAGGACAATGACTTCAAATGGTGACAATACACAAAATATCTTTAACAGAGGTAGGAATGTATAGTGCAATATGCAATATGATAATAATCCTAAACATATATCAGTATACAGAATATCTTAAACAGAAGTAGAACATACATACAGTATGACAGACATAAATTCACATTTGTATCAATATACAAATATTTCAAATAAGAGTAAAAATATGTGTACAATATAAAAAACATAGTTCTGTATTTGTATCAATATACAAATTATCTTAAATAGGAATATAAAAAGTTTATATTTGTATCAACATATAAGAATTCATAACAGTGCAAAGGCTGGTATATTACTAAATTTGTTTACTAATGTATGTGATAGTCTACCATAATATCTTATACATATCCATTCCATTTCTTCTTTTCCCTTTTTTTTGAGACATATTTTCTTTCCTTAAGGAGAGTACTGAGTTTGACCATTTCTTCTACCCCCAACCCTAGAACCATTATCCATAACCCTGAGAAATATGAAACCTTAGGGAGAAGGGGCGTCGTTTTCTTAGAATTGCTTCCTGCTGTTTAGAGGGCCATGGTATCTCTGCTGGGTATTGTGAGAAAGCTCAGACAGTGAAATCTCAGTTAGACTAATTGTAGATTCTGCAGCAACTCTTGGAGTAATGGGTAAGATTGTCTGAAATTCTGGCAAGAAGTGTAGTATGATGATGATTACCATGGTATCATTCTGGATTGAGTAGAGTTGTTGTTGTTTTTGGGGCCCCATCTTCCTTCTGGAGACTTCAGTGATTGCTATTGGAAAAAAAACTTATTTTTTATCAGAATGGAAGGTTTGGATTTAAAGATGTCATGACATGTAAGAAAGGATTCCAAAAAATCAAAAATAAGCATGGAGAGAATTAGAATCTTGAAGATAATGGTCCCTTATAATTGGTTTCCTCTGTCTCACACCAGAGGGCTCTTCTGATATGGGACTGAAGAATCTCTCAACCTTTTCTTTTATCAATATGCTTGGGTTTAGAGAAGGAGTGAGCCAGTTCCATCTCCAAAGCCAGCTTGGTTTATAATTAAATTGGAACCACAACTATTCTAGATTGATGGAGATATAGATGTTACACAGTGATATCTTACACAGTGTAGATTGGTACCAATAGATTCTTTCTTTCTGCTGTAAACATCTGGATATCCAAGGCCTTATGATTTCTGGAAGATGGGTATTTCCATTATCCTGGAAAGACAAAAACAGAAGCCTACCCCAACCTTTGATTGTTAAATTTTTCTTGCAACCTGAGGAGATGTCACATTGGTGGATGATCTTTTATTTCTCCTCATCAAGGGGTTTCTCCTGTTCGAATCGAATTTTTATTAATTTTGTTGGTATCCATAGCTTTTCTTCTCCTGTGGAAACAAAAGCAAAACCCCTTCCCCAACGTAGGACATATCCAGGTTTCCATCCTGAGGTCAACACATCTTTGAAATAAACCGGTTGGTTTAGCTCAGGAGTTTTGTTTGTTGTCCAATGTCTCTCCGCAGCTGTTGTTCCTTTCTCATCAGCATTGAGAAAATTCAAGGTTAATAAAGTACTATGCAATCTATTTCTAGGAGTCATTGTTACCTGTTGCTGTTTATATAGCATATCCTTTAAAGTTCGATTGGATCTTTCTATGACTGCTTGGCCTGTGGGATTGTGTGGTATACCTGTAACATGCTTTATATTGTAATAAGCAAAGAACTGTCTCATTTTATTGGAGACATATGCTGGGGCATTATCTGTCTTGATTTATACAGGTATTCCCATGATGGCCATAACTTCTAATAGGTGTGTAATCACAGAATCAGCCTTTTCAGAACTCATAGGAGTTGCCCACTGAAATCCTGAATAGGTGTCAATGGTATGGTGTACATATTTTAATCTTCCAAATTCTGCAAAATGATACACATCCATCTGCCAAATTTCATTTCTTTGTATACCTTTTGGATTGCTCCCTGCAGGTAATGGAGTTTGGTTATAGAAGGAACAAGTAGGACATTTTTTCACAATATCCTTAGCTTGTTGCCAAGTAATGGAGAAATCCTTCTTCAAACCTTTGCTATTTACATGGTGTTTCTTATGAAATTCTGAGGCTTCTAGCACATTACGTATTAGTAACTGATCAATCTCATCATTACCTTGTGCTAGAGGTCCTGGCAGACCTGTATGGGATCTGATATGTGTTATATATATAGGATGTTCCCTTTTTCTGATGATTTCCTGCAATTGTATGAATAATGAAGTTAATTCTGTATTATGAGGAATAAATTCAGCAGTTTCAATGTGTAAAACAACTCTCTCTGCATATTGAGAGTCAGTGAATATATTGAGGGGTTCTGTGAAGTCCATCAGTACCATAGAATGGCATACAGTTCTGCCTTTTGTACAGAGCTGTATGGACTTTGTACCACTTTACTTAAGTCTCCTGATTTGTATCCTGCTTTCCCTGATTTATTTGCATCAGTATAGAATGTGAGGACTCCAGAAATTGGCTTATGTTGTACAGTGTGAGGAAGGACCCATTCAGTCTTCTTTATGAATTCTATCCTCTTTTTGGGATAATGGTTGTTAATCTCTCCCAAAAAGTTACTGCAGGCTCTCTGCCAGTATTCATTATCTTTCCATAGTGATGAAATTTCCTCATTAGTTAAAGGTACTACAATTTCTGCTGGGTCCATTCCTGTCAACTGACGAAGTCTTAATTTACCTTTTTGAATCAAATTAGAGATCTTTTCTATATAAGTCTTTAATTTCTTATTTGGTTTACATGGTAGGAATATCCATTCCAATATAATATCTTCCCTCTGCATCAAAATACCTGTGGGGGAATGTCTGGAAGGGAATATGACAAGAATGCATTTAAGTTCTGGATCCACATGATCTACATGTGCTTCTCGAATTGTCTTTTCTGCTAGAGCCAATTCCTTCTCAGTTTCGGCTGATAATTCTCTAGGTCTATTTAATTCTTTGTCCCCTTCTAGAGTATTAGCCAAATTTTGTAGTCCATCTTTGGGTATTCCCATGATACCCAATAAGTTGGAAATGCTTCCTAACTACTTTTGAAAATCATTAAGAGTCTTTAATCAATCTTTCCTCAGTTGTACCTTTTGGGGTCTAATTTTTTGTAACTCTATCTTATATCCTAAGTAATTAATAGAATCTCCTCTTTGTATTTTTTCAGGAGCAATTTGCAGTCCCCAGCGAGGCAAAACTTTTTTTACTTCTTCAAACATGCTTTCTAATGTGTCTAACTTTGGATCAGCTAATAGGATATCATCCATATAGTGATAAATTATGGATTGTGGAAACTTTACATGAATTATCTCCAATGGTTTTTGCACAAAGTATTGGCATAAGGTAGGACTGTTTAACATTCCCTGTGGGAGGACCTTCCATTGATATCTCTTGACTGGCTGAGAATTGTTATAATTAGGAACTGTGAAGGCAAATTTGTCTCTATCATTTTCTTGTAAGGGTATGGTAAAGGAACAGTTTTTACGTCAATAACTATTATAGGCCATTCTTTGGGTAGCAGAGAGGGCAAGGGCATCCCAGTCTGTAGGGAGCCCATTGGGTGAATTACTTTATTAATAGCTCTCAGATCTGTCAGCATTCTCCAATTACCAGACTTTTCTTTTAATAACAAATACAGGAGAATTCCAAGGGCTGGTAGATTCTTCAATGTGTTGAGCATTTAACTGCTCTTGAACCAGCTGTTCTAAAGCTTGTAGCTTCTCTTTTGTCAAAGGCCACTGTCCAACCCAGACAGGTTTATTAGTTAGCCATTTTAAAGGTAAGGCAGTTGGTACTTCTGAGAGTTCAACAGCAGTTGTGCTCTGTTTGTGTACAGCCTGAATGGTTGGTGACAGGTTTTTATAGCATGTTATGATATTATGCCTAGAAACATGCATTGGCCTGTATTCCTTTTCTGAGAGTGTAGGAATTTTAATCTGGGTATTCCACTGTTGTAACAGATCTCGGCCCCATAGATTTACTGCTACACTCGCTACATATGGCTTCAGCCTTCCTCTCTGTCCTTCTGGCCCTATGCATTCAACCCATCTTGAACTCTGTTTTATCTGAGATAGGGTGCCAATTCCTAAAAGTTGGACATCTACCTCTTGAAGAGGCCAATTTGGATGCCATGATTTTGGTGTAATTACAGTCACATCTGCACCTGTGTCTACCAGGCCCTCCAGAACCAAGCCATTAATTCGAATTCTAAGCTTTGGCCTTTGTTCATTTATGGAAGCCTGCCAAAATATTTGTTTTATTGTGTTCTTTGCAAACTGTGATTCATGATAAAACTGTTTTATCATCCATTGCAGTATCAGTTTTTACATTAGACATTGGTTTATTCAGTTGTCCTGGAGAGGAATGTCTTCAGCAGTGGCTGGGAATGTTCTTACCACATTTGATTTGGGGGCCTGCAAGAGGCCCCCTGAGGCGTTTCCCGTCAGTAAAGGGTTGCCTCGTTTATCTATTTTTGATCTGCACTCACTGGTCCAATTTCGGCCTTTGCCACATCTTCTACATAATCCAGGAGGTGGTTGGGGTCCTCTGTTTAGGCTATTCCTAGAAGGAGTATTACTTCTAGGATTACCCCATGTACAGTTTTTACTTATATGACCTGGTGTACCACATTTAAAACATTTGGAACCACGGGGCCTTCTTACACCTCTGGGATTTGTCTCTCCTATCCAAGCCTCATTACTGTAGTTAAGAGATTCAACACCATTAGTATACTGAATCCATTCTTCCAAAGGAGCTGATCTGATCTTTAATGGTGTAAGTATTCTTTTGCATTCTGCATTAGCATTGTCAAATGCCAAGGACTCAGTTAATACTTTTCTTAATTCTTTATCTGATACAGCTTTTGTTATAGCTGTGTTCAGCCTTTGTTAAAAAATCAGTGAAGTGTTCATGTGGTCCCTGAAATACTTTCTGTATACCTCAGTTGCTTTTCCAGGTTCTGGATTTTTTTCCCAAGCATTTAGAGCTGCTGTACGGCATAGGGATATTGTATGCTCATCATAAATGGCTTGTACATTCCTGTCAGCGAAACATCCCTCACCAAGTATTTGATCTGGGGAGATCTCAAAACCTCTGAGTTTACCTTGTTTTTCTAAATTTCTTGCCTCTTCTCTCAACTAGCTTTTCCACTGTAACTGCTGGCTATATTCTAGAACAGCTGAAATTAACTGATGCCAGTCATCTGGAAATTATTCTATGTGAGGTAGACCACGAATTTAACATCTGTTTTACATATGTGGAGTGTATCCCATATGTAACTACTGCTTCCTTTATATTTTTAAAGTCCCTTGTTGAAATTGGTTGTAATGTATATGTCATATATGGCTCGGGGTGTGTGTCATCTGCTGTCTTCTCATGGATGATAACAGGATAAGCCATTGTGTGAGAGCCATTTGGAGATGTTACAACCCGTATGGTCTTGCCCTTCTGCTTATTAGGTCCCTTGTCATCTTTATTGGGAGTTTTCTCCAGGGCTTGTAAACGAGCTCCTAGTGTCTGTTCCAGGGAGTAAACCTCCTCTCTTGTAAGGGATTCCAGATTTTTCATGGAATCATGGAAGTTTTTATGTTCTTCTGAAACACATGATTCCATGGACCTTATCATATCAAGTAATGATAATTTTTCTTCCTTATATAGTGTCTGAGTAGCTACAACTTCACTCTGGAGAGTTAGTGTTCTATCCATTAAATACTCATATTTATTATCAATAAAAGCAATTTTGGGTACAAGCTTGTTTTGTAAATTCTGGTTAGCAGATTCCAGAGAGAGAATCTTTTTATGTAAGTCCTCATTGCTATCTTTTAAAACCTGTAATTCCTGGTTAGCAGATTCCAGAAAGAGAATCTTTTTATGTAAGTCCTGGTCAGCAGATTCCATAGACAGAATCTTTTTCTGTAAGCCTTCATTGCTAACTTTTAAAGCCTGTATCAGTCCCAATAATGACTCATCTTTGTTCTTACTATTAAACCAGTGTTTGAACACTGTGTGAATTATTACAATGAATGTCAAAATGGTACATGCCAGATATGTCTTAGGGAGGTCATATATTTCCAGGAAAATGTCATTCATCATACAGGCAAAAAGGTTTTTAAATTCTTGTAAGGTAATGTTGTTAGCCACATTACAAGAATTACTCAAAATTTGTTAGTCAGTTTTAAGGTGTAAAGTTATCAACTACTTTTACTTGAAAGAAGCTTACCTTTCCGTGGTTTTGGGGGGTGCAGTAGCACTTTTCAGCCAGCAGGAGGCATTGGTATAGCTCCAAAGCAAGGCCTGCTAGCGACCTTGGCTGGCGACAGCTGAAGGTAGGAGCCAAGTTGACGGGGAGCCGGCACTCAGGGAGGAGTGGGTACGCCTCACTCACAGAGGTTTTCGCTGGTCTAGGGGCTAAGCTAGGGACCTGAGACCAGACTAGCTGTTCCCTTTTTTGGGAATGGGACCGTGTAGGCCTGCCCTGGTTAAATGGAACTTTGCAGGTGGTTTTAGGTGCCCGCCAGCCGCCAGCCAGGAGGAGACTGAGGGAGGGAGCCACCTGGGCCTTTGGAATTTGCCCCATGTGAGCACCAGATATTGGTGAAATTATTAAGGCCACTCCACGTAGTTAAAAGGGAGGTTTATTTTGTGGGGTAACTTACAAATGAAGGGGTAGGTTGCAGGGTCTGGCAAAGGGATAGGGCAGTCCGGCAGTGTTCTCTGGAGAACTCTGCTCGGTCTAATTCCAGCGTCCAATGTCCCAGAACCAAGAGAGCCACCTCCTCCTGCTCCTTGGTTTTCTGCTCCCTCCTCTGCCCCACCTTGTGGGTGTGATCATTACTGAAGCCTCAATGGAGGTTGGAACTTCCAGGCCAATGCTGGGATGGCTATCCACTACAAAAACCTCTCTCTAAGTTTCTTGCTTCCTCTGCCTTCAAGCTAGTGTGATTAAATGGGGAAGAACTGGCCAGCAGGGACACCAATAACATCTTGAAAATTTACTCTTAACTGATTAGAAAATCCAGTGTCTCCAAAGAAAATGGTCTCATTTATCACACCCCCAGAATGCTACTGGAGGATAGGGCAGAGAGCAGAGAAAGACAGATGGGGGAAAACCTCACACACAGTGGTAGAAGAAACTGTGCTTTTACTTCCTGGCAATTAATTCACTTGGTCTTTGGTAAATGACAGCAGAGGCAGGACATCTCTGAAGTGGAAAAAGAAAGGAGACTGTGGGCCCCTGTCAGGACAGATGCAGATCCCCTACACATCCCAGAGGAGCCTGAAAGAGGGACACTACCTCTTCTCTCCAGTGGCTCCACGTGTTTTAAAACCTGTCTGGGAGCCCTAGGCATGGGCCACTGAAGGACAGGGAGGAAATCCTTGTTGATGGCTAGTCTTCATTGTCAGCCTGGTTGGACATGAAATCCATTAACAGAAACACTGCTGGGCACACCTGTGAGGCCATTTCCAGGAAGGATTAACTGTGAGGAAGGACATGCTTCCCGGGAAGCACCATCTGGAAAGCAGTGTTCTGTTTGCTTGTCTTGGGTTCTTGTTGGTGAGTGCATCTTTACATTGGTTCTGTTCTGGTAACCATCTTTTACTAATACTAGAACACAGCTACTTCAGTGTTCCAACATGGACTGATGACCAGTTCTTCAAGAATCCAACAGGTTTGTGGGGGCAGAATGGGCCTCCAGAGGCATCTACCCCAAACACCAAGCAGGTGCTGAGCTCTTTGTCTGCACTCTGGGAGAGCTGGGTATTATCCAGCTGGTATCCTGTAAGTCAACCTAATAGATCCCATTTTATAATGTATATTCAACCTATTGGTTCAATTCATCTGGAGAATTTTGAATACTACAATTATTTTCTCTACCATTTTTTTCTACACTGTCCTTGCACTGTTTTCCACACTTCTGAGAAAACAAAACAGGTATTAACTTTTGTATGTCCCATCTTTTTTTAAAAATATTTATTTATTTATTCTCTGAAAATTTCATACTTGTATACCATCCATTTTGATCCTTTTCTTCTGTATGTCTTCTTGCTCCTGGTCTATCTATAGCCACTCGGCTTCTTTCTGCCCTATTATACTAGGATGGTTAGCTTTAATTACACACTTGACATAATAGCATCACTTGAGAAGAGCGTCTTGAGGCAGAATTGCCAATATTAGGTTGGCCAATGGGCATGCCTATGGGGAATGTTTAATTAAGTCAATTGATGTAACCCATTCTGGACCAGGAGGCTTCACTTTGTGACTAGCAATACCAGTTGGGCTCTGTCTCCTGTCAATTGGCAACTACACTTCACCTCCACATATGTATATATTTAGGAAGCCTCTACTGGAGTAGGTTTCCATACGACCCCTCATATGGCCCTCAGTTTTAGCTGTTCCTCTCCATATTACTTCCCTTACTTTTTCTCTCCCCATTTGATACTCACCTTAGAGCCCCCCTCCCTCCACCTCACTCATTACTGTCTATTCTATTTCCCCTTTCCAGGGAGATGTATCTCCCCCACCTCCCCTCCAGTCTCCTACTCTACACCTAACTTCTGTGATTTTAGGGATGCTACTTTTAGTGAAGCCTTAAAAGCTAACATCCATATATACTCAAATATTTACCACATTGATCTTTTCGGGTCTGGGTTACCTCATTTAGACTGAATTGTTTTCTAGCTCTATCCATTTTTCTTCAAATTTCATGGTTTCAGTATTTTAGTGGCTGAGTAATATTCCATTGTGTAAATGTATTACATTTTCTTTATCCTTTCATCCATTGATGAACATCTAGTCTATTTCCAATTTCTGGCTTTTGTGTGTAGAGCAGCAATGAACACTGTTGAGTAAGTGTCTCTGCAATAGGATGAAGTATCCTTTGGGTACATGCCTAAGAGCGGTATAGCTGGATCCTGAGGTAGATCTATTCCCAGCTTCCCAGGGAACCGTCACACTGATGTCCATAGTGGCTGTACAAGTTGCTGGCCCACCAGCAATGTGTGAGTGTTCCTCCTACTTTACATCTTTGCCAGCATGAGCTGTCATTGGTTTTATTGATCTTAGCCATTCTGAGTCGTTTAAGATGAAATCTCAAAGTAGTTTTGATTTGCATTTCCCTGATGACTAAGGTATTGAACATTTCTGTGATTCTCAACCATTTGCATTTTATCTTTTGGTAACTCTCTGTTTAGATCTGTACCTCATTTTTAATTGGGTTGTTTGATTAGTTGATGTCCAGTTTTTTTTTTTTTTTTTTTTATCATTTCTAAATTTCAGACATCACCTTTATGTCATATGTGTAGTTGGTCAAAATCTTTCCCATTCTGTCAGCTGCTGCTTTGTACTAATGATGGTATCCTTTGCCATGCAGAAGCTTTTCAGTTTCATGAGGTCCCATTTATTAATAGTTGATTTTGGTTCCTGTGCTAACAATGTTCTGTTCAGAAAGTTTTCCTGAGTTCAAGACCATCTCTCACTTTCTCTTCTATTACAGCCAGTTCTTGTAAGAGTGAGTTGCTATAAAACCACTAGTTGATGGGCCAGTGAGATGTTTCAGGCAGTGAAGATGACAGACGACCTGAGTTTGTGACTCACCTGAGACTCAATGGCAGGAGGAGAAAACTGAGTCTCACACTTTGTCTTCTTATCTTCACCCACACTCCTGATCCCCCATGCACAACAAAAACAGCCATTGATGCAGCTCCTTCCTCTTGGCTGTTTTCCTCTTCTCCTCCTCTTGCTTCCCCTCTTTTCCTCTTCCTCTCTTTCCTGCTTGTCCTTTCTCCTCTGTCTCTTTCTGTTACATTTTTTGTGCATTTAAATTTTTAGACAAGGTCTCATTCTGTAAACCAGGCTATGGACTCACTCTGTAGTCCAGTTTGAACCAGAGGCAATTCTCCTGCCTCACCCTCCCAGGTGCTGGGATTATAGGCATAAGCCACTAGTCTTGGCTCAATGCTTCTCTCAGCATCTCCTTGGTTTAGGTGGTGGAGAATAGACAATGGAGAGAGAATAGAAGTCTATATCACCTGCCAGAAGGCAGAAATTGCCCAGGCCCACACATCACACACCACCTGTTAGCGTGGCAAGAAGTTCTCCTGTACTAGGGTCAGGACAAGGTCACTCTAGACACTTAACTTTGGTAGGGTGCTATGAAATAGCTGTGGCAAACTGCTAAGGACTGGCTTTATAGGATTTGCCTTAGCATTTTGGGTGAATTGGTTATTCAGTGAATTCAACATTCAACAATTTGTGTTTTGGAGAATTAACTTTCTCTCAATCGACTTTTGGCCAATTTGCTACATCCCACAGCTTCTATCCTGAGTGTCTTATTAAAGAACTTCTTGTGAACAAATGTAGAACAATCCCTGCAAAGGATTCCTGCTGATGCAATCTTTACCCACCTCTTAAAATAGCCAGCTCTCCTGACTTTTTTGTTCATCCATTGGCTTTTGTCATTGTCCAGCTTATCCTCTCCTTTAGTATCCCTGATGACAGCACTCACCCCTGACCTCTGGCATGCAAACCCCTGAATGCAGAGGTCATACAAACCCTTCCCCATGAAATCCTTGTGTCTGTAAAATAGTGTTTCCCCTCCTTCAGTGATAACTCAGAATTTGTGTACATATGTGTGTGTGTGTGTGTGTGTGTGTGTGTGTGTGTGTGTGTGTTTGTGTGTGTATATATGTGAGTATGTGCAAGAGCATGTGTATGTGAATGTTTGAGTGTGTGTATGTGCGTGTGTATATATATGTTTGTGAGTGTGTATGTGGGATAGAGTGTGCATGCACTTGATTGTGTGTGTATGTGTGGGTTAAAGAGTTGATGCTGGGTGTCTTTTCCTGTCACTGTTCTTATTTACTGACACAGGTCTCTCACTGAACTGGAGCTCACTGATTTGACAGGTAAGCCCCAGGGATCCTCTTGGCCCCACCTCTCAAGTGCTGAGTTAAGATGTTTGCCACTATGCTCATCATTTTTTTGGGTTCAGAGGATTGAACATCTATCCTAATGCTTGCAAGACAGGTATTCTCCCAACTGAGCCCCCTCCTACCCCCATAGTTGGAATGCTAAAGTGAGAGTTTCACTGCCTTGAGCTGCGTGATCACACTGATCTTTTTATGGAGCAAGCGTTCTTTCTCGGAGGCTGGGTGGACGCTGTCTATGATTGGCATTCAGATTCTCCCCTTTGGGTCTCCCAATCTCAGCTGTCATTTCCTCTCCTTTGGCTCCCACGACCTACCTCATCCTGTGGTGGTCTCTGAGTTTCGTTTTTCGTAGTTATGATAAAATATCCTGACATAAGCTACTTAAGACAGAGAGTGTTTCTTTATGCCACAGTTCAGGGTACAGCCCATCATGGTGGGGGAAGTGACAGCCAAGAACAGAGATGAGACAGCTGCTTAGGTCCTTCTCCTGTGAAGGTCTAGACTTAACTTTATAGGCTCCATTTTAGGGAAGGGTTACCATCTTAGACCACCTAGTGACCGAGGGCTGTACTCAATTCCAGGAAGAACCTTGGGAATGTGCTATGAAAGCAAAATTCAAACAGATACCCTAGAAGCAGCCAACTAAGATACAGGGCAGTAAAGTTTAACAAGATCCAGATGTTCCTGCAGACATCCTGTTGGCAGATTATGGCCCTTGCAGATATCCAGATAATCCTGTCAGCAGATTGTGGTTTCACCCTGAATATTTAACCAACACTTACAAAAACCACCTTGCCCCATATCCCTTTACCCAATCCAGAAATGCCAAGGCATGTAACTCCTGGCCTGCATTTTTTTTCCTTTAAAAATCCTCCCACCCTTGAGCTCGGGGCCATATTCCCTCTATCTGATGTGTCGGAGCATAGGGCTGTGGTTCAGGTTCAAACCTGACTATAATGAAGATCCTTGTGTGCTTGCATCAGAAACTGGCTCCTTGGTGGTCTCTGGGAGCTTCAGGACACAGGTGCAACACTGTAATCACACAGTTCAGGGTCCCAGTCAGGGAATGCTGCCACAGGAATGCAACCAAGATGCTGGCCCCACCCCCAGGCATGCTCTGAGCAGGTCCATCTTCCAGGTGAGTCTAGATTCTGCCAAATGAACAACACCCCAGGTAAGAAGTGCTTTGTCCCTTGGGAATTCCCCTGCCTTATCAGTGTGGCCTTTGTAGCCAGACACTGATCTATCTGGTCTGAGCTTTTGATAGCAGCTTGTATGGGTCCATCTTCTCCTTGATGTACCCAAGCAGGTTTGAGGACTGTGTGAGGAAAGCCTTTGTGGGTCCTGGGGGTCCTGTGAGGGGGCAGCTGTTCCCTCCATTGCTTCTCTAGGGCCTCTGGAGCACAGAGCCTTCTCCTAGCCCTACAACTTTTGTGGGGCTCCTTTGTGACCCACTCTGGTAATGTGCAGAGTTTACACATGAGTAGAACGGCTTTCAAAAGATTCTGCCCAAATTCCTTCTGCTTCATTCCATATTTATTGACTGAGTGCCCAGCGCTGTGCTCCATGCTGTGAGAGACACACAAGAGAGCTAGCTGATACAACCCAAGGAAGCACAGCATGCTCCCTGGGGGCAGGAGACCAGTGCATGGGGCACACAGAACAGGAATCAATTCAGTGCTGCAAACAAATGAATAACAGCATTGAGGGTTCTGAGAGAATTCTGCAGGGAGGTGAGGAGGGACCACAGAAATCTGGCTGGAGGAGAGAGAATGGATTCCAGGCAGCTCCAGTGACTGATGGGAAGGATTTGGGCATAATGGAGAGGAAGAGAGGCCTTCAAACAGAGAAGGGGAGGGTGGAGAGTGAACATGTAGAGCACTGAGGAGGACAGTGATGGTAGGAATAGGCCAGTGGGCAGAGGCCATCTTGACCCCTCTAAGTCATTCTTCACAATGGCTTGGCAGTAAATGTGATTTCATTTGAAATGTGTCACCACCATCATCACCATCAGCATTAGTTACAAGTTTTGGTAGCATTTGAAAATAACTAGAATAAATTGTAACAATTTACATGTCCTTGAGATTTTTTGACAATTTTTTTTCAAATTTATATATTCAAAGTAAAATTTGTGTGTGTGTGCTCATGAGTGAGTGAATGAGTGTGTTTGTTTTTGTGTCGGGGTGGGGTGGGGGAGAAAACGGGTATGTGGGTCAGAGGTCAACCTCAGGAGTTACATTCTTCAGGCACCATGTTGTTTTGGATGTAGGGTCTCTCACTAGACTGGAGCTTGCCAAGCTAACCAGGGAGCCCCAGGGATCCACCTATGTCTACCTCTCCAGTACTGTGATGAGAAACATACATGACCATGGCTGGCTTTTTTATGTGATTTCTAGGGTTTGGACGCAGGCCCATGGGCTTGTGTTGCAAGCAGTTTACTGACTGAGCTCTCTGTCCAGGCCTAAAGGGGAATTTCTGATATTTATTTCTCCATCTGTGCTCCTCATGACAGGATGACCCAGGCCACTCTGGATGCCTGAAAGTATTTGATGGAAGCATTGATTAGACCCAAGTGGCTTGGAATTTCTAGATACGAGAAAGCCTAAGCTGGTATAGTGTAAGGAGTTTTATTGATTGTTTCAGAGTGGGTGGCACTGTCCATATCTTCACAGGAATGGGTGCATTTGTAAAAGGAAAAATACTGTAAAAACCAGAACCCAAACATCAAAAGAAAACTCCATGGAAACTTTCAGCATTTGGATTTCTTTGTCTTAAGGTTTTGAATTCATTTGAAGCCGATTAGGTCTGCTCTGCTGCACTGGGCACTCTGGCAGTTTTTTCTACCATTTGAAGGATTTAAAGCTTGCATTCTGGCCAGTTTGCTGCCAGCAAAGACTCTGGGCTTGATGGAGAGCTGGAGTGAGCATCCAGGCCTGGGCAAAGCAGAAGGCTACTTCCACGATGTTACCTGAAAGATGTGCATTTTTTTTCTGTTCAGTCTCAGAAGGGCTCACACCTTGCCTGCATTAGATGCCTGTGTTAGAATCTCCAGGGAATTTTCTGAATTGATGAGATTCAGATCCATTAGTATTCCATGTATAACTGTCTTTGAAGCTGCCTAGAGCTCTTTCAAAGGCCTAGATGGTTCCAGGTTCAGTGAAAGACTATTAAAAAACAAGCTGAAAAGAGATGGAAGAAGACCTGACACTGAACTTTGTTTTCCATATGAATGTGCAACCCACACCCATGAACACAAATATGTACACATGCATACATATACACCCCCACATGCATAAAACACACATGAATGCATGCATAGAACCCACACACCCATGAACAAAAATATATACACACACACTGAACATAAATATGCACACACCATGAACATAAATATATATACACACCATGAACATAAATATGCACACACTATGAACATAAATATATATACACACTATGAACATAAATATGCACACACCATGAACATAAATATGCACATGTGTTGGAAGATCGAATCTCAGTCCCCCATAGTTTCATACTTTACCAGCAGACATATTCCCAGTCTTTCTGTTTAGCTGTTTTGTTTTGTTATTTTCCTGCTCCTCATTGTTACTCCATTTATATACAAGTTTTACAGTCCTTTATGGGCCTAGAATTTCTTATTTTAAAGAAATTTGTCTTTTACTTACTCCTGCTTATGTGTATGGATGTGTAGTGGCTGTGGAGGACAGGAGAGACATTGGATTCCCTGAAGCTGGAATTAAAGGCATTTGTGAGGTGCCCTGATTCAGGTGCTGGGAACCAAAAGTGTTCTCTGCAAGAGCAGCAAGTACTCTTAACTGCTGAGCCATCTCTCCAGCCCAGGGACCAGGCATTTCTAAAGCCTAATTTATACCAGGCACCAACTGTTCTGTTAGAAATAGACTATATTACATGATAGGAACTGTGTATATTGGTGTGGTTTGAATAGGAACAGCCCCCATAGGTTCATAGATTTGAATGCTTGATCATGAGGGAGTGGCACTACTTGGCAGGGAGTATAGGAGGTGTGGCCTTGTTGGAGTAGGTGTGGCCTTGTTGGAGGAAGTGTGTCACTAGGGGTGGGCTTTGGGGTTTCAAATACCCAAGCTAGTCCCAGTGATGCTCTTTCTCTTCCTGTTGCTTGTGGTCTGGATGTAGAACTTTCAGCTACCTGTTCAATACCATGTCTGACTGCATGCTGTCATGCTTCCCACCATGATGACAATGGTGGGAACCTCTGAATCTATAAGTCAGCTCCAATTAAATGTTTTCCTTTATAAGAAGTTGCTGTGGTCATGGTGTCTGTCTCTTCATAGCAGTAGAACACTGACAAAGACAATTGGGTAAAAAGATACATATTTTAGATTAATGTACTTCTTTTATAATTGAAGTCATTCTAGGTTTATATATCATCAACATGAAGATAATATTAAGATAGAGATGTGCTCAGTGGTAAAGTGCTTGCCTCACATGAACAAAGCCCTGGGTCCAATGATGAACACTTTGGGGAAGAAAAGGGAAAAATTCCCATATGCAGAATGTGGCAGACTTTGTATATGGTCCTAACACCTGGGAAGAGGATCAGGACACAAGGTCATTCTTAGCTACTCAGTGAGTTCAAGGACCGGGTGGTCTATGTGAGACCCTGCCTTAAAAGTAAATGAGTGAACAAGCAAATGGATAAGTCATATGTACTTATACACTTTGAAAATACAGAAAAGGAGAAATTGGAGCGATAAAGATCACCAATCTTCCCACAATGTAAAGGTAACTGTTGATAATCAAGTGCATTCACCTTTGGCTTTTCTTTCCTCAATGCACAGAGCTTTAAAAAGCCTTTACAATCAGATTAGTGTGGAAATTGGATGTTTCAGGGTCCGTTTTCAAAGATGGATGTTAGTTATTGAATTCCATTTAAGAAGGGGATGTGTGGACTATGGCTCTTGCGTTGTGTTTTTTGTTTTTTGTTTTTTTCCCCTCAGGAGGACACCGAGATGCTCATGCTTTAGTTGTTATTAAATATTGGAAGTTGGGGTGGGGATGAGAGACTTTTCAGTGAGAAGATCCCCATGACACCACAGTTAAAAATAAGAAGTCAGGCAGGTAAAGCTAATGGTTTAGTTCCATAGGCTCCAGAACCATGTTTGTTAAAGAAAATTGTTATTTGTTCATTTAAGTTAAAAAAAAACATATTAGTCAGGGGAAATTGGCTTTGCTGGTTTAAGATGTAAAGTGACCCCACTTTCTGTGAGCTCAATTAAATCATTGATATATACATTTAACAATAGATACCCATATGTATATTTATATTCTCAGATGTTTGATGAAATCCTCACAGTGACAAACATCGCACTCACACACTTTATTGCTTGCTCATATTCCATGATCACAATGGCTGCCAGAGTGCCTCTGATACCCTCTTTACTTGGGACCCATTGGCCTGAGCTAAAGAGGAAAGTTGGAGAAGCACCAGCTACCCACCCATCCATATCTGTCTGCCATCTCTCTCTCTCTCTCTCTCTCTCTCTCTCTCTCTCTCTCTCTCTCTCTCTCTCTCTCTCTCTCACACACACACACACACACACACACAAATCTATGTATCTATCTGTCTGTCTGTCTATCTATCTACTTACCTACCTATCATCTCTCTCTCCCTCCCTCCCTCCCTCCATCCATCTATCTATCCATCCATCCATCCATCCATTAATCTATCTGTATCTATCATCTCTATCTATCTATCTATCTATCTATCTATCTATCTATCTATCATCTATGCATCTATATGTGTCTGTCTGTATCTATCTATCTATCTATCTATCTATCTATCTATCTATCTATGATATATGTGCATGTGCATATGTGTGTGAATGTTCATGACAGCAGGTGTGTGGAGGTCAGAGACAACTTGTATGAACTTGTTCTTCCACTATGTAGATCCCATGGATTGAACTCAGATGTCAGTCTTGACAGGAAGTGCCTTTACTGACAGAGCCATATTGCCAGCCCAAATATTGCTATTTTATGGCCCTGCCACCTTTTAGGGGGCAGATCTTAATTCCCCCTACACTTGGGAGTGGAGGCTGAACCCAGGGCAGTGAGCACTACTTGCTATATGCTGTCACCAGTTTTTGGCAGACTCAAGCCTCACACATATCAAGGTTTGTTCTGCAGCTACAGTCCATTTACCATTGTTCATTTATTTTTATTTCTAAGGAAATTGTTGAGGTGTTTTAAATGCACATGTGTGTCAATGCAAATGCATGCATGTGTGTGGGTTCATGTGGATGCCATGGGATGCATGTGGGTGTATGTGGACAATTTTGCATGCTCTTCTCAGGAATAGCACCCACCTCCTTTGAAACAGAGTCCCTCATTGCCCTGGAGCTCAGCAATTAGTTTAGGCTGGCTGGGCAATGAGCCTGGGGATGTGTCTGTCTCTGCCTCCACATGCTGGGACTGTAAGCACCTATTGCCATGCCTGGTATTGTCACATGGGTTTTTGGTAGCAGATTCAGTTCTTGTACTTGAGTGGCAAGTGATTCATGACTGAGTGATCTCCTCAGCCCTGCTGGGTGTTTTAAACCTTGTTCTCTCTCTGATCGTGTTTATGCCAGATGCCAATGTATTTTCAAGTAATTGAGAGTGTTACTTTACCCAAAAACACCAGGAAGCCTCGAATGAGAAAGAAGCCCCAAGGCAAAGGTGCTTACTTGTGTTAGGCAAAACCGCACCATTTTATAAAGCTCTCTCATGTTGGTTAAATTTGTTTTCCAGAACGAAAGCCACCATTTGTCTAGATTCTTGCCCTCCCCACCTTCCTAGCTGGTGGAGAGATGGCTTACCTGCAAGAAGGGACTGTGGCTGCTCATCAGTCCTGTGGCATGGAGCCTGTCCCTTCTTCTTAGACATGGAAGGGACCCCACACTCATGCATGTGGGCCTGCACTCTCCTCAGAGTCACACCATGCTACTGTCTGTCTGTCTGTCTGTCCATGGTGCTAATAAATCAAATAATTTTCTTGTCCCAAAGATCATTTCTCTCAGTGTCCCCTTGAACTCTAAGCCTGAGGCCTTTCAGTTAGAATAATATGATCACTGGTAGCTACAAATGTGTTCTTCAGGTCACAGTTTAGAGAGGGAGGTAATGAATAGGTAGATTCTCCTTGGTGGTTCCCAGCTTTTTAGTTCTCTTGGAAGTTTTTTTGGCTTTTTCTTTATCATCTAACTGTCCCAACACTTGTCCTGGCCTTGGAAAAGTAATCAGATTTCCTGAGAAAATGGTCACACAACCATCTCATTCATATGTGGAACCCCTGAGAATTGAGCTCATGGGAGTTAATAGTGGAATAGTGTCACTTAAATGTGACAATGGAGTGCAATTGGTCTGGGCAAGGAAAGATGACATAGCATTGCTTTTAGGGAATGAGTTTTATTTGGAGAAAGGACTTTGAGACAAGATCAAGTCTGTATGTGGGATGGAAAGCATCAGGCAGAAAATAGTACAAACATAGATGAGGCTTCCCTTTAAAACCCACAGAGGAGCTAAGCTTCAGTAAGGGCTGGAGCTATGGCTCAGCACTTATGAACACTTGTTGCTCTTTCGGAGCATCTGAGTTTGATTCCTAGCACTCACATGAAAAGGTATTGATGTCTGGTAGAAACATGATCCAAAGGTAGACAAGGTTTAAAAGGCCTAACAGGAGTATCTGATGCCCTCTTCTGGCTGTTGCTTGCATTTCATTCATGAGCATATACTCCCATACATGTGTATTTTTTTTCCAAGTGAGAATAAGAGAGGAGAGAGTCAGTTCCCATGAGAGGGATGGTGGTACTGGTGGTGCTTCTTTAGAGAAGTGCCCCAAGCCAGGTGGTGGTGGCACACTCTTTTAATCCCAGCACAGCCTGGCAGATCTCTATGAGTTGAGTCCAGCCTGGTCTACTGAGTGAGTTCCAGGAATGCTAGGGCTGTTTCACAGAGAAACCCTGTCTCAAAAAACAAACAAACAAGAAAACAAGCAAACAAAGAGAGAAGTGCCCCAGAGTGGCCTTCAGAAAAAAGCCCCGAAGGAAATTCCTAACTTTTTAACCTTTCACTGGGAGGTAGGAAGTTTAGTGTCGTGATTTAGCTCAACATAGCACACTTGTCAAAGAGGATGGAAGAGCCAGGTATCATATATTTAGAACTGTCAAGTCATAGCAGAGTGTTTCTTAACCGTCTGTCTTAGTGTTTCTGTTACTGTGTTGAAGCACCATGACCAAAAGCTTATGCTTCCACATCATAGTTCATCATCAGAGGAAGTCAGAACAGGAACTCAAGCAAAGCAGGAACCTGGAGGCCAGAGCTGATGCAGAGGCCATGGAGGGGTGCTGTTTACTGGCTTGTTTTTTATGGCTTCCCCAGCCTGCTCAGGACAACCAGCCCAAGGGTAGTCCCACCCACAATGGACTGGGCTCTTCAACATCAATTACTAAGAAAATGCCCTACAGGCTTGCCTACAGCCTGATCTAATGGAGGCATTTCTCAATTAAGGCTTGCTCTTCTCCAGTGACTCTAGCTCGTGTTTAGGCTGTGGAATCTGGCTCGTTGGAGTGACTGGTTTCTCAAAGGGAGAGGGCAGGTTCTAGCAACCATCATCAGCTAGGGAGAGGAGAAAAAAGGATTGGAAATGGCTAGTCAACAAGTGCTTGGAGGTAGCAATATTGGGGAAGTGGGCTTGGAGGTTCTATTGCATAGTGGGTAACTACAGATGAATATGGTGTATTTTGTGTTTGCAGAAAGCAGGAATGAGTTTCAGATATTTTTACCACACTGAAATGATGATCATTATGGGACGTGGCTGTGGTCACTCTGATTTGAACACTGCATAATATATGCATGCATGAAAACATTATATGGTACCCTGTGGTGCTATAGCTATTCTCTTCCAAGCGTAGCACGATCATCCCATTGCCATTTTGGAGTGGAGGAATTTTTGGCCTTGTATCAGATGACAACTAATTGAGCAGAACAGTACAATGATGACTATGTCCATGGTCATGGTGATGGAGCTACTAATACTCTCTAGTGGAAGAAGGGAGAGAAGGGTCAGAGGACCCTCATCTAAGTTCTTACTCTCTCCTGCCTTGCCCCGGCTTCAAGTGATTTTGGGAGGATGCTAGAGTATGCAGGAAGTGTAAGGTTAATGGAAAGTGGGACTCTACGGTTCAGTTTCCATGAAGTTGGGACTTGGCAGTGTCTAGCATATTTTGCCTTCACACAAGCTCTGTAAATAAGCCCAATAAGTTCATGAGTCTGCAAGCTGGAGTTTGGTGAAATGCTTACCTCAGTCTGTCATCATTGTCCTATCTGGGGTGAGTAGATACTTGTTCTTATCACCCTAGGAAAAATTAATGCAACACACACTATACTTATTATACTGGCTAGCTTTATGTCAACTTGACACAAGCTAGAGTCATTTTGGAAGAGAAAGCCTCAATTGAGAAAAAGCCCCCACCATATTGGCCTTTAGGCAAGCCTGTAATTCATTTACTTGAATGAAGATTGGTGTGGGAGGGACCAGCTCACTGTGAATGGTGCCTGGGTTCTGTAAGAAAGGAGGATGAGCAAGCCATGAGGAGAATGTCAGTAAGCAATGTTCTTCAATGGCATCTGCATCAACACCTGCCTCCAGGTTCCTGTCTTGAGTTCCTGCTCTAAGTTCCCTCAAGATGAAGTCTGACCTCAGAGTTGTAAGATGAGGTAAATTCTTCCTCTCCAAGTTATTTTGGGCATGGTATTTTAATACAGCAATAGACACCCTAATAAAGACACCTGTGTATAATTTTATGTATCAATTTAAAAATAAAATAAAAAGGAACCACACAATCACTCCATGCCTGAATATCATGTCTTCAGGACCTAGTAACCATGCTAACTGATGGCATATAGCCTGAGGGACAGCCTTACTTCTGTAGTCAGATTCATAGATATCCAGGGGGCCCTCACTAAGTGTCAGTCCATTACCATTGCTAGAGACCTAGTTATAGCTGTGGGATAAAGAACCATGGTGGTGCTCAGAAAATTTAGTTTTAGGAACATCTGAAAACCCAATGGTTTAAAACACCTTCTAGTGTTTAAATGTCTAGTACACATGGAGATCAGCACATGGTTAAGGCTGTTAAATAAAACCATTTTATTTTGGGGGTGTATATGATTTATTTATTTATTTATTTATTTATTTATTTATTTTTATCTATCTATCTTTCTATCTATCTATCTATCTATCTATCTATCTATCTATCTATCTATCTATCTGTAGGGCCCTGGAACTCCCAAGTTGGGTAACTGCCGCCCTGCTTGCCAACCTTGACTAGATGTCTTCCCTATGCTGATTCCCTGCTCGTCTCCACCCTCCTGAAAGCTTAAGGGAAGTTCCTTGTTTGTGTGTCCTGCATTTGGGTGTTAAATGTAAGAAACATCAGTATCAAACTTCTGCCCTCCAGGGGTTCTCCCATTGTGCTGTGAGACTGTATTTAAGGTTTCTTCCCTCCTTCAATAAATGGCATTCAGCATTCTGCTGACTCAAATGACCTGCTGTCTCTTGTCTATTTTTAAATCCACAGCCCCTCACTTGGACATGGTGAATGGGTGATGGTAGCGCGGGTGCTACCACAACATATATCTATCTATCTATCTATCTATCTATCTATCTATCTATCTATCATCTGTGTGTGTGTGTGTGTGTGTGTGTGTGTGTATGATCAAGTGCAGGGAGATATCAGAGAATGATAATGAATGTTGATCCTTGACTTCCATATTGTTCTCGACAGGATCTCTGTTGTTTTCCCAGGCATGTGTGCTGGGCTAATTGGGCCATGAGCCTTTGGAGATTCTTCTGTTTCTATCCCATCACTCTGTAGAGCAGCACTGGATTACAGATGATTGTACTTCACATTCAGCTTTTTATGTGGTTCCCAGGGATTTGAACTCAGGTCCTCCCAGTTGTGGAGGGAGGTCACTTAAGGCTCAAGAAGCAAATGAAACTTACAAGGTTCAGGAAATAAACAAAACTCAAAATCTCAGGAAGCTCCTGAAAGAAGGCTCACAAGGCCCCTTCCCCAGGCTCTCCAAGCAGTAACAGTTGCTGAGCTGCCTATAAATGGTTCAGGGAGCTCCAGGGATGCAGCTTGTGGCAACAGTGAGCTACCATCACCAGTTCACCATGTCCAAGCGAGGGCTGTGGATTAAAAAACAGAGACAAGAGACAGAAGGTCATTCGCCTCAGCAGAATGCTGAATGCCATTTATTCAAGGAGGGAGGAGGCCTTAAATACAGGCTGACAGCACTATGGAGGAACCCAGGAGGGCAGAAGTTTGCTACTGATGTTCTAAATTCTTACATCTAAGCTGTTTACACCAAATGCCAGATACATGAACAAAGAACCTCCAGTGAGCATTCAAGAAGAAGGAAACTGGCAGGGAATCAGCATAGGGAGGACATCTGGTTAAGGTCTACAAGCAAGGCAACAGCTACCCAAAACAGGGTGTAGTGGATAGCCATCCCAGCATTGGCCTGGAAGTTCCAACCCCCATTGAGGCTTCAGTAATGATCACGCCCACAAGGCGGGGCAGAGGAGGGAGCAGAAGACCGAGGATCAAGAGGAGGTCCAGCTCTTGGTTCGGGGATGCTGGACGCAGGAGGTAGACCGAGCAGAGTTCTCCAGAGAACACTGCTGGACTGTGCTATACCTTTGCCAGACCCTGCAACCTACCCCTTCATTTGTAAGTTACCCCACAAAATAAACCTCCCTTTTAACGACGTGGAGTGGCCTTAATAATTTCACCAATAATGGGGAGGGGGAAGGAGGCTAGGGACCTGCAATAGCTCCTGTGAGGTGTCACTCACACTGAGCTGGGCTTTTCAGTGTTGCAGCTGCCTTTGAGATGTCCACGCTCTGGTAAGTAGCCCCTTGCTATACTTCTGTAGCCCCACAAACATTGGTTCATTAAGCTAGACTTGGGTAGAGTTGTTACTTTGGTCTGCTGTTGGTGACTTGCTTAATCTTAATACACATTTGTTGACATATGCTCAGAAAAGTCACCAGGTGCAGACATGCCTCATGTTGGAGGCAGGGCTTACAGGGATGTCTGAACAAGTGTTTCAGGTAATTCTGGTGCAGGCTCACAAGGTGTGAAGTGAAGAGGTCATCTTTAGAATCAGAAAAACAGAGTGTGGAAGACCTGGCTGCTGTTCTTTCTTTCAACTAGTGTGAAACGTCACTGAAGAAGATGTGTCAGTGAATCAGTGTGGAGGAGAAGCTCTTGTCTTTGGTAAATCTTTTACTCTGTATGGAGTGTATCTATATTTATATCATACACACAGTAAAGTACATTTTAAATAACACACCACATGTTAGAATAATGTACAATGCACATATTATAGCTACACAGGTGCACATATTCATATACATATGTATCCAGGTGTGTTGGTTAATATTCATTGTCAGCTTGGAAGGACCTAGAATCACTGGACAGACAAACATCTGGTGTCTGAAGCATTTTCTAGATTAGGTTGATTGCAGAGGAAAGATGCACTTTAACTGTTGGTGGTACCACGCCACAGGCTGGGGTCCCAGACTGAAGGAAAAGGAGAAAACAAGTCGTGAAGCAGCATTTGTCTTTCTGACTATGGGTGCAGTATAACCTGCTGCCTCACACGCCTGCCACCATGATTTCCCCACTGTGACAAATAGCACCCTTGAACTTGAAGCTAAAATAAACCCTTCCTTTCTTACTTTCTTATGATCAGGCATTTGATCATCACAATGAGAAAAGCAGCAGCAGGTATGGGTATATATGTGCTGTGGATGCATGTGGGCCACATAGAGTTATTATATAGACCTGTATATGTGCTGTGGATATATGTGTGTTACATAGAGTTATTATATAGACCTGTATATGTGCTGTGGAAATATGTATGCTGCATAGAGCTATCTTATGGACCTGTATATGTTCTGTGAATGTGTGCTGCACAGAGCCATCATATAGACCGGTATATATGCTTAGATAAAGATTCTCCTTGACTAAAGTTTTGCCAGGCTCCTGTTTCACCTAGCCCTGGCATTGTCCTTTGTCCTTGGCCTGTCTAGTCAGGTTTTAGCAAGGGCATTGCTGAGCAGTTATTTGAGAAGCCTTTACCATGGCTATCTGACTTCCCTAGCCTATCTTCAATAAGAGTTCTGTGCAGTTGCTTTGGCCAGAGTTCCTGCTGCCCCAGCATTTCCTCTTAGTGGCGCCCTGCCCTGTGGCTTGCTAGGAATCCCTGCTTCTTCTTGCTGTGTTTGGAGTGGAGTCAGGTTCCCTTCCCATAGAGAAACTCCACTGCTGTAGTCTTTTCTTGAATAAGGTCTTCCTATCTTAACAGAAATACACACACACACACACACACACACACACACACACACACACAGAGTCACAGTCTTCCAACACTAAACACTAAAGCTAAACATATATGTGTTTTCTTGGTTTTTAATTTGTATTTATTTTATTCTCAGCAAAACTGAATACTTTCCTATGTTTATTCATTAATTACAATTCCCCTTTCTACACTGCTCATGTTTTTTGTGATTTTTATCAGCTTGTATTAATTTTAGATTTTACCAGTTAACCATACGTACTTCATTTTTACCATATGCATTTTCAGTAGGCAGTGCTCAGCTTTCTTGTCTGAGATTAGAATTCCCTTCCTTTTTATGTACTTAGCACACAGCTGCTTCTATTTTCACTTTACTGTTTCTTAACTCCTTAATTATTTATTGTTTTAATCTATTTATTTAATTTTCAGATCCTCTACCTTCCTGGCTTTTATTGTGACAAGTAAGTAAAATCTTGGAAACATGAAACCTCAAAACATAATAAATGGTTATTTTAAATAATTTCTTCAGAAAGTAAACACTTTGTGATACAAATGAAATCTTCCCATGTGTGTCATTTCCAAGTTTGCATATTTTATTCACTTTCACATTTAGAACAGGGATGCATGGAGAGAGACACGGATATTAGAAGCATCCTGGCTGCTAGTTTCTGGCCCAAATGGCCGTGCTGATGTCATCCCCTTGATATCAGACTTGAGACACTGCACAGAAGCACCAAGGCAGTGAGTGACATATTACTTGTTAAGAGACTGGAACATTTGCTGGACCTCAAGGCAGAGTTAGCAATACAGCTTGAGGTCACTTAAGATTTAAGAGTGCTCTATACTCATAGATCTGTGCCTTGTCTGGTCATCATCAGAGAGGCTTCCTCTGGCAGCAGGTGGGAGCTGGTGCAGAGACCCACAGCCAGACATCATGATATGTGGGAGAGAGAGTCTCCATTGGGTCCCTCCCTTCAGAGCTTGGGGAACCCCATGGAAAAGAGGGTGAAAGACCATAAGAGTCAGAGGGGATGGAGGACACCAGGAGAGTTTGGCCCACTGAATCAACGGAGCAGGCATCACATGGGCTCACAGAGACTAAAATAGCAAGGGCCTGCGTGGGTCTGCATCTGAGATTATGTTATGGCTCTTAGCTTGGCATTCTTGTGAGAATCCTAACAGTGGGAGAGTGTGTGTCTCTGACTCTTATTCCTGTTCTTGGGACTCCTTGGGACTCCTTTCCTCTGGTTGAGTTGTCTTGTCCAGCCTCGATAGAAGGGCTTTTTTTTTTTTTTTTTTTTTTTTTGGTTTCATCTTTTTTTTCTGTTTTTAAAAAATATATTTATTTATTAAACTTTTTTTTCATTTTACATACCAACCCCAGTTCCCCCTCCCTCCCCTTCTCCTGCCTCCTCACCTCCCTCCCACTCTACCCCCATCCACTCCTCAGAGTGGGTAAGGCCTCCCATGGTAGTCAACAAAGTCTGGCATACCAAGTTGAAGGAGATTCAGCAGGCCTAGTTTGGTCCCATGCAGGTTCCCGAGCTGGCAGTCCAGCTGGCAGTCCAGAGTCAGTGAGCTCCAGCTAGCACCCGTGCGCTGTCTCTGTGGGTTTCCTCGTCATGATCATGACTTCTTCTTCTTCTTCTTCTTCTTCTTCTTCTTCTTCTTCTTCTTCTTCTTCTTCTTCTTCTTCTTCTTCTTCTTCTCCCTCCCTCCCTCCCTCCCTCCTCCTCCTCCTTCTTCTTTTTTTTTTTTGAATGCCGAATACCGTTTATTGAAGGAGGGAGGAGGTCTTTTTTTTTTTTTTTCTTTTTTTTTTGTTTTTGTTTTTCAAGACAGGGTTTCTCTGTGTAGCTTTGGAGGCTGTCCTAGATCTCACTCAGTAGACTAGGTTTGCCTGAACTCACAGAGATCCACCTGGCTCTGCCTCCAGAATGCTGCGATTAAAGGCGTGTGCCACCACTGCCCAGCTGGGAGAAGGTCTTAAATACAGGCTTACAGCACAATGGGAGAACCCCGGAGGGCAGAAGTTCGCTTATCTGTTTTATCTGAGGATCGAACCCCTGGTCTTGAGCTTGCTAGGCAAGCACTCTACCACTGAGCTAAATCGCCAACCCTGCTCCTGATGTTTTAGAATCTTACATCTAAGCTGTTAATGCCCAATATTCAGGATACACAGAAAAGGAGCTTCCCTTAAGCATTCAGGAGGATGGAATCTCGCAGGGAATTAGCAAAGGAGGATATCAAGGTGAAAGTCAGCAAGCAATGCAACAGTTACCCAAAACGGGGCCAGGGACCTACAGGTCCCCCCAGTGAATCAGGCAGGTTTTTTTTTTTTTTTTTTTTTCGAGACAGGATTTCTCTGTTTAGCTTTGTGACTTTCCTGGAACTCACTTTGTAGACCAGGCTGGCCTAGAACTCACAGAGATCCACCTGCCTCTGCCTCCCAAGTGCTGGGATTAAAGGTGTGCGCCACCACAGCCCAGCAATAGGAAGGCTTTTGCCCTGTATTATTGTTTCTTGTTTTGTCCTATTTGGCTGTTGTCTCTTGGAAGCCTGCTCCTTTCTGATGAGGAAAAGGAGAGGGAGTGGATCTGGGGAAGAAGAGAGGTGGGGAGGGGTAGGAGAAGTGGAGGGAGGGGAAACTGTGGTGGGATGTATTGTATTAGAGAAGAATCCATATTCAATAAAAAAAGGCTCATAAAAACAAACAAACAACAAAAAAGACTTAAGACAGCTATCCTGCTGTGTAGTGGGCCTATTGTTTAACCTGCTTTTAAGAGAACAATGTAACAACCATCCCTGTTTACCTTGGATTTCCCATGCCATCACCTATTACAACTAAGCTAATGCATGCATTGATCTTAAGTTATGTATCCTTCCATTCTCCTGACCTAAGAGTAATGCATGTGTGTGTGTGTATGTGTGTGATGATAGTCATCTGCTGAAGAACAGCCTTATAAAATGAATATTCACTATAAATGTTGGATGAAACATACAAAACATACAGCTTGGTAGCAACAGTTTGTTATCTGTGTCAGTTGGACTCAATGACTTACTCCCTTGTAAAACTGTATTAAAGATTTCTGCAAACCAGCCCTCA
The DNA here is from genome assembly GCF_903995425.1 of Onychomys torridus. Lineage (NCBI taxonomy): Eukaryota > Metazoa > Chordata > Mammalia > Rodentia > Cricetidae > Onychomys > Onychomys torridus. The sequence continues at coordinate 79,887,005 of NC_050453.1, forward strand.
TTCCTTCCCCATGTGATGCTTCCTGTGCTGTCCAGTAAGAGAGAGAGCAAAACCTTTCATTGGGGACACAAAGACATACGGACACAGAGCCAGGGACAGACAGATTTACAAGACAGCATTCAGGTAAGTATAGATTCTGAAAGCTTTGTTTCTATTATTATTATTATTATTATTATTATTATTATTATTAAATATATTTGATACACCGGTGGGGCACATGCCCTTGCTGTGCTCTGGCAGCTTCTGGACATTCTTTGGGGAGAGGTGGCCACATGAACAGCCACTAGAGGAGCTGGTCCTTCTTCCTCGACTGCACTGTCTCTCTGTAGCACTGGACCTGGCCAGAACACCCAGCTGGGTAATGTCTGCATCCAAGAAGTAGATTTCCTCACTGGGCCGTTCTCTCAGCAGCACTTGCTTCCTGCAGGCTGTGGGGCGGCCACCTGCAGGTGCTCTCCTCCTCAACCCCACATTTCCATTGTGTGGCCCCCATGTCCCTCCTGTGATGGATAGGAGTTTCCTCTGCTCCCACCCACAGTATGGAGAACAATTCACACCAGGCACAGGGGGTGAGCAAGCAATCAAGGTTTATTTTTAGCACAGGCATGACAGAGGAGCGGGAATCACACTGTACAGAGTGCCTGTCTCTGGTCTCTGGAGTATATTAGTACTCCAGGAAATAATAATAATAATAATAATAATAATAATAATAGTAATAACAGTAATAATATAATACATAGTATATAATATATTACATTATACTGTAATGAATTTACAATAGACTATAATTATAATATAGTATAGTACAACTTTTGGCTTACTATTTCTCCTCTTTATACCCCTGAAGTATTCTCCTTCCTGGAATAGGCAGAGACTATCGTAAAAGCTGTCCTTATTCATAATTCAGTCTGTTGCATTGAGACATATTAGATGCAGAGATGTGTATAAAGGTGAAACTTTCCACAAAGTTGAGATGTTTACTGGGAGTAAGGGCAGTGGTGACTTGTCTGTGCTCACAGGGGAGGGAAGGACCAGCTGTGGAGCCGGCTAGCTTGTGGTTTCCCGCATCCCCATGTTCCATCTTATCTAGTTAGCTCCAAGCCCTCATGTTTATCTTCTCCAGTATTCCCAATGTGTGTGTGTGTGTGTGTGTGTGTGTGTGTGTGTGTGTGTGTGTGTGTGTATGCAGGTATCCACAGAGGCCAGAAGAAGGCATCTTATCCCCTGGAACTGGAGTTGCAGGTCGTTGTGAGCCAAACAACAGGGGTGCTGGGAACCTAACTTGGGTCCTTTGTAAGAGAAATAGGAACTCTTAACCCCCGAGCCACCCCTCCCACCCCCACACCCTCGCTGTTTTAACTTTAACATTAGTTTTACTTGCAACATCACCCATCCCAGCTAATGTCAGTGAAGAGGGAGAGTGTGAGGAACAGAGGAGGTAGAAAGAGAGGGTTGGAGGGAGCTGGGCACCAAGAGGAACAGGGAAGGAACAGAGATGTTTTCAGAGGATGGAGGGAAGGGGAGTGATGGGCAACAGAACCTCCTGCTTCTGTTAAGGTTAAGAAAACCATTAATCCCCGCACTTGGGAGGCAGAGCCTGGTGGATCTTTTTGAGTTTGAGGCCAGCCTGGGCTATAGCGTGAGTTCCAGGAAAGGCACAAAGCTACCCAGAGAAATCCTGTCTCAAAAAAACAAAAAACAACACAAAAAGGAAAACTAGTGTTTTTGCTTTCCTCAAAATTCCCTGGTATTTACTGCTTTCCCACCTAAATTTACTTCTGGGTAGATATGTACTTATAGTATAAAAATCTAACAGATGAAGTGCTCTGAAATGGGAACCTTCGTACAATGATATGGTGCCACACATGGAAAATTCCTCACCATTAAAACTTTATTTTGTTAATAAAATAATTAAAAACAAAAACAAAACAAAACAACAACAACAACAGAAAGAAAACCTTCTTGGGAGACTAGTAGGCAGCCAAGTTAGAAAGAGCACACTGCTGGACTCTCCCTCAGCAGCTACAGAAGAGGAGCCCTGTGAAGCCCAGAGATGTATTCCTTTCCCCCAGGAGAGAACGCTTGCATGGCAACACTGGGTTCCCTCTCTTACCCAGTAATCTGGCATTTAAGGCCTCCTCAGATGTTTCATCAATGCCAAAGGAAGCATTACTGCCTGTGATTAAAGCATTAGCACCTTCATGTTATTTTTATGCCTATGAATAATTTAGTTTTCATCTCAAAGTTGTATTAACATAGTTGTGAATGTCATTTGTTTCCTTTTTATTTCATGGGAGAATTATATCCAAATACTTGCATTGTCTAAAGGGCTGTGATTGCAAGTTGGGTTCTGATGGGGGCTGAGGCATTACAGTTTGGGGGTGAAATGATTTGTTTGCTTTCTCACAGAGATACCTTCTCACATGGGGATGGTTCTCTATGCAGTGGTCACACTTGGGGTCCATACTCAGGTAATGTGGCTTAGATGGGTATCAAGGTATGGAGTCACATGTCTGCTTCAGGATCAGTCCTTCTGCTTCTCAGTGGGATGGAAAGCGTGAGCTGAGGCTGGGGTGCTAGGAACCCTCACCATCTGCTCAGAGATGATGTCCTGTTGCCTCACTAACCCCTGCACACTGAAGACAGCCAGGATTGCTTCTGCCCACAGCTCCACGTGAACACATGAGTAGAGAGTGCACTTATCCCAGAGGTCTTGGGGACCAAGAGAGAAACTGTAACTGAGGCTCCCCACAGTGATATTGTGATTGGGAAAACCACAGGGAGGCAGTAGAGTGAGACCTTGGGGCTGCTAGATGAGGGGCCTGAATGAGGGGTGTGGGGACTGAATCCTGTCACCAGGTGTGCCCAACCTTCTGGCATTAATTAAATTGCCAGCAATGTAAGTTTATGTCTTAGTTAGGGTGTTTTGTTGTTGTGATGAGACACCATGACCACGGCAACTCTTATAAAGAAAAACATTTAATTGGGTAGCTTACAGTTCAGAGGTTTAGTCCATTTTCATCATAGCAGGAAGCATGGTGTCATGCAGGCATGCATGGTGCTGGAGAGGTAGCTGAGAGCTCTACACCTGGACGGCAGCTGAAAGTGATACTGGGTCTAGCTTGAGCTTCTGAAACTTCAAGCTCACCTCCATTGATACACTTCCTCTAACAAGGCCACACTTCCTCCAACAAGGCCACACCACCTCTACCAAGGCCACACTTCCTAATAGTGCCACTCCCTATGGACCTATGGGGACATTGCCATTCAAGCTACCACAGCTGTGTTGGGCAGCACTCCTAACTCCCCTGGGCTCTGTGTGGCCTGTGTGCTATAGATTAGACAAGCCTGCCTATGTAGGAGGAAGTGAAGCCAGGGAGTGACTTTCAAGGGCCAGAGGACTTGAGAGGCAAGCTCAACTGTGGATGTGATTATGTGGCCACTGAAAGGTATAAATTCCCCCAAGTAAAACAAAGCTAATTGAAATGTCAGTACCATCAACTTGTGTTCACACAAAGCCCATGTTCCGTCAGCCTCCTGAAAGCTTGGCTGGAAAGCATTGCCATGGGATGCTTTTCTTTAACTGGACAAGATACTGATTCAAACAATGCCTTTCCAGCATAGATTCAATAAAAATGAAGTTACTTAACCCAGGTTGTGTGCTGAAGGGAACGCCTCTGAGGGGGCTACAGGGAGAGCCAGGATTTGTCTTTACCTCACTGCTTTACCTAATCAAAACTCAAACCCTGTCCAGGCCTTCAGCCACAGAGCCTGAGAGGAACCAGCCTACAAGCCTATGGACTCCTCAGAGTCCGATACCTCCAGACCTTCCAGGAGCAAATGGGAGAGAGACAGTCCAGAGGGGAGGAGAAAGTATGGACAGAGGAGGAGGAGAGCAAGAGGAGGGGAGAGAAGAATAGGTGAGAGAGGAGGAGTAGGGGAGAGAGGAAGAGAAAGGAAAAGGAGAGGAGAGAGAAGAGTGGGAAGAGGTGGGGAGAGAGGAGAAAGTCCCACTGGCTGCCCTTATATCCCGCAGGCCTCACCCCTGCAACTATCATTCTGTGGGTTAGGTCTCAACAGACACATTTAGGATAATACAAACAAACCCCAATTGCAAATTCAGGGGCTTCTAAACCCCCATCCACCCATGACAACACAAAACTGTGGAAAGAAGCATGGATTTCTCAGTCCCTGAGGCATTTATCCACTAACAAGAAACTCGGGCCTGCTGTGTGCCTGGAAATGGAGGGTTCTTCCACTCCACTGACAGTAAACTCTAAACACAACACCAGGTTTGGATAATGAGGGGCAGAGGCACCACCAGGATCCTGCCCTTGAGGGTCACAGCTGGGTCCTGCTTCCTGTGCTGTTTCCTGCTTCCCCATCTGCCCAGGACTCCTGACCTGAGCAAACTTCTGCCTCCACCACTGCTGGGTGCTGTCCCTCACCATGACTTCCCTGCTGTCTTAGTTTTCTTTGTTACTGTGATAAAACATCCCAACAGAAAACCTCTTAAGGCAGATGTTTCATCTCACAATTCCAGGTTACAGTCTGTTATTGAGGGGAAGTCAAGGGAGGAACTCAGAGCCACCCACCCACAGCCAAGAGCAGGAAGAGGGAAGATATGCGTGGGTCCTTGCTTGCTTGCTGCCCAGCTGGCTTCCTTCATTCTTATACAACCCAGGGTCCAGTCCGTGGAATGGCGGTGCCCGCATCCCCATTGCAGTTAATAAGGCAATGCCCTAGACAGGCCCATAGGACAACTTGATCTTGACCGTTCCTCAGCTGATGGCAAACTGACAAACACTAACTACTACACCTGCCACACTGGACTCTGAGCCAAAATAAACCTCTCTTCCTTGGGTTGCTCTTGCCAGGTATGTGCTTGGAGTGCTGAGAAAAATACTGAATGCCTCGGAAAATCTGTCTACGGTCATTCTGGAGCTTTGGGGAAATGAAAACCAGCCCTTGAACCCCAATTTCCTTATTTGCTGCTCCAACTCTTCCTCCATGCACACCCCCACCCCCTACCCTGCCCTATGCTGACTATTTCCTGGGAACTTGGGAAGGTGGCTGGTCTCCACCTTGGATGTCTAGGGCAGAAGCAGATGTATGAGTGGTGGGATAGTGGTCCACCCTGCCACTGGATGTGTCTGAACATAGTTAGGGTGCCACCCTGTCCATTCCTGGAGTGTCCCAAGGCTGCCAAATCTCCGCAAGGGACCTGCAACTAAAGTACTTTCTTTCTCTAGGTGGCCTAGGATGGGGTGCACATGGTTCTTTGGCTGGGGCACCTCAGTCTTAGGCTCTGGGAAAATAATTGGATGGGCTCTGTGTAACTCCTCTGTGAAGGAAAAGCAGAAGGCAGTGGTGGGTAGGGTGGGGGTGGGACCGTTTAGAAGGAGGGAGAGCTGAGGCGAGTCACCAAGTCAGAACAGTTCACAGGTAGGATACAATCATGTTGTTCAAGAGCACAGAGCTTGAATCCAGGATCTGCCGGACTTTGGACACATATCTTTAGCAACAAAAGCCTTAGTTGTTCTGATTATGGCAATGGAAATCATGCCATAAGATCAGAACACTGAGTAACTTATTATCTTAGTTATGCTTCTCATTACTGTAACAAAGACCTGATAAAAGCGCACAGTTCCATGTTACAACCCATCCTTGTAGGCAAGGCATAGTAATAACAGTATGAGGCAGCCGGTCCTGTTGCATCCCCGGTCAGGAGGTAGAGTAAGGGTGAGTACCAGACATTTTTGTTGTTGTTTTTGTTTTTCGAGACTGGGTTTCTCTGTGTAGCTTTGCGCCTTTTCCTGGAACTCACTTGGTAGTCCAGGCTGGCCTTGAACTCACAGAGATCCGCCTGGCTCTGCCTCCTGAGTGCTGGGATTAAAGGCATGTGCCACCACTGCCCGGCTGAGTACCAGATTTTAATATCACTGTTTTAAATTCAACCTATGACCCCATACCATGGGATAGTTCTACCTACATTTAGATTGGCCTCCTGCCTCAACTAACCTAACCTAGAAACTCCCTCCCTGACAGGCCCAGAGGCTCCTATCCTAGTCTATCAGCAGCACAGACAGGTTGTACACTTGACTCAGATCTAAGTGAATGCTGACCAGATGCAGCAAGGGTTCTCTCTGTATAGAGCCTGGAAACAAAATGCAAAATATAGTGTCCACCCCTGAGGGTATGCCAGGATATGGTGAACGGCTTAATGTCATCAAGGCATCAATAGGAAGAAACCAGCCAGACTGGTGCTTGCAGAATGACACTTGATGGAGTGTGGGCGCTCTGGGTACTGAGTCTGGATCAGAGCCCAGCCAGCCATTCTGACCCACAGACCCACAGACCCACGTGAGTGTATAGCATTTGGGATGGATCGAGATTTTATAAGGGGAGTGTAGATGGAAAGGTCTCCACTGAATCTTCTATAATTGCTTTTTATTAGCCAGCACTTTACAACGTGAGAGCTATTGAATGAGACATCCATTAGCTTCTACTCCCTAGGGAAGAAGGATGCTTTCTGAGTCCTTGCAGACAGAGCTAAGAAGAATAACAAAATCTGGACTGAGTCACTTTCCTTAGCAAAGAGGATACATAATATACAGAGAAACAGGCTCTCTCATCTTAGGAGCATGGGTCCCTCTCTGCACACCACCATATTTAAAATGGTCTCCAGAACTGAGACCAGCTCATGCATCTTTGGCCCTCTATGTGTTTGAAGAGGAAAATCTTTGTATTTTGCTTCCCTAGTCCTGGGCTCACTATGTGTCACACCAAGTGCACACGGGGTGAAACAAGCATTTTTGTTGTCAGACAAGTCATCCATTTCAGGGTCAGCTTTGGCAGATTTGGGGTGATCCTGTACTTAAAAGGCCTGCCTGCCAGGTAGAGCCTCTGAGGCTGGCTAGCTGAGTAAATGCCTCTGGAATGCAGTTCTTTCTCTCCGTTGGCTCTGGCGATGATTAGAAAGATGTCTTTAGCCTAGTGCTGGGGCAGCAGAGACAGGAGGGTCCCTGGGTCTCTTTGGATAACCTGTCCAGACTACTTGGTATGCTCAGGTCTGTGGAAGATCTGTCTCAGGAAGAAGGTGGATGGCTTCTGAGGAGTGACATCTGAGGTTGACCTCTGACCTCCACATGAATGACACACATGTGCATGTACACCTATACACCTGTGAATCTGCACACACACACACACACACACACAGAAACTGAGGAAAGAGAATTGGCTTCTGGATGCAAGTTGCATCAGTAGACAGAAGGCTCTGCAGGGTCTCAGTGGACAGTCATCCAGGCCGCACTGCCCAAGGCTGTCACACTTAAGAACACTATGTTGTCAGAGGGACCCCAGACTTCACAGACTTAAAACTTTAGTCTGACAATTATGAAAGAAAAAGTTAAGTTTCCCATCACAGTAACTTAAAAAATCTTCTTCTAATCAGTCTTCTAATGAAGAGAATCAAAGTGTCTCAAGAAGGGGAATATTTTTGATTTGTGTGAGAGCATTAGCCTGCATTGGTAAGGCTGAGCATGTCAGCTGGGCCAGTCAGTGAGGAGGGGCTGTGGGCAGCTGGGTTCACGAGTGCTTTCTGGGCTCATTATTGGCACACTCTGTTCTTGGTACCTGGTGCCACCCCAGAAGCCTCTGCCTCCTGCATCCCTGAGGACAGTGAGGCGACAGCTGTCATCATCAGTACAGGAGGTTCCTTCCTCCTGAGGACCCACAGGTAGGAGGGGACACGAGAGAAGAGGGGCATTTGTGGCAGCTGTAATAGTTACCTCTGTTGCTGTGACCAAATACCTGTGGCCAACTGTGCTCCTGTAGTGAGCTGTGTAGGGATTTCAGACAAAGCCGTAAGATGTCCTCTTGACTTTCCAGGCCTTTATTGGATCTGTTTTCCTGTCTAGATTTATAGGCAGCAGCTAGGGTAGGAGGGTGTGGTCAGCAAAGCTGAGACAGTGTGTGTGTTCTCAGTGGGAGCTGTATTCTGGGAGGATCTGCCCTGGAGCCAAGCTTCAGTTAAGCTAGAGTCCTCCTGCAGTGGGATCGATCCCTCAGGCATCCCCTCAGCTTCCCGTGAAAACAAACCTGCCTCAGTGACTCTGAAATTCCTCAGACATCTATTCCTAGCCATCAGCTAGCTTCCATGGCCACAACCCAGGTCCAAGAGCATTGCTGTTTCCAGGTCAAGAGAAAATGTCACTTTGGGGACATGTTCCACAGTTTGCGTTCTTGCCAACTTTGGGCCCAGTTTTGTCCAGGTCTCATATTTCTTGCAATAGGCAGGTTCTATATCCTGCTCACGCTCATGTCTAAGTGGGTAAAGCAGTTACCTATGTAGAACCACTTCTTTGTGCGTTTATCTGCAGCTGGAATCCCAGAATAGGAGGCCGGGTAACATGAGAAAATGAAAAGAAGCTTTTTTAGGGTTATGTCCCTAAACAGTCCTCAAATGACCCAATGCTCAAGAGTCACTTAATAAAATCTGAGAACATTTGCAGTATTTTTCATTGGGTTTAATAATTTATTGATGTTTAATATTTCACAAGAGTAAAACAGAACATCAGATGAAATTTTCATACTTGCTATTATAAGCTAAAGGAATGAGAGACACATTGAGCATCGTTGGGTATCAGAGGCGACCCTAACATCCCAGATCAGGAGATAAAACCAAATTTGGCCTGTCAGCTCTCTCAAGGCTCCTTGAGTTCTAGAGAGGAGATGCCTGGAAATGGTGTGAGTTGGTTGGACAGCAGGACTTACTTGCTGATGGAGGAATGTAGCTGTGGCCATCTCCTCCATCCTCTGTACTTTCTGTGGATGCCTGAAATGTCTGTCAATTGAACATGCTGCGTTCTCTGCTGGAGAATCTGTGGCTTTTGTATAACAACAGCCAACTTTATTTAAGGCTCTTCTGTCTCTGTCTCTGCATAATGTGTGTGCATACCTGCACACACATTTGTGCACATGCATGTGGAAGCCAGAGGCTGACATTGGGTGCCTTTCCTCAGTTGTCACCTATCTTATCCACTATTTTGGGGGACAGAGCCTTTTGCTGGCCTGGAACCAGATAAGTAGGCTAGGTTGGCTGGCCAGTGACCCTGTGATCTACTGGTCTGTCTCTCCAGCAATGGGACTGCAAATGAGCACCACCATGCCCAGCCTTTGTGTTTTGTGTTGGCTCTGGGGGATTTAACTCAGATCCTCATGCTTGAAAGGCAAGTTTACCAAGTGAACTTTCTCCCTAACTCTATTCTACATATATTATATACGTACACACACACACACACACACACACACACACATATATATATATATATATGTATATAATTCATCAATATCTCATGATAACCCACAAGGGAGGAGGACTTTTAAAATGTATTTACTTATTACTGTCATTATTAAATGTGTGTGTGTGTATATATGCAGGTGAGTGCATGTGTATGAGGTGTGTGTGTAGGTGCACATGCCATGGTACGTGTGTGAAGATCAGAGGACAACTTCATGGAGTCACCTCTCTCATTCCATCTTGACATGGGCACCAGGGGTCTGACTCAGGTCTCCAGGCTTGCTCAGCAGGCACCTTCCCACTGAGCTGCCTCGATAGCTCTTTTGATCTCTAGATTACTTATGGAAACCCACAGAGATGAGATGTAATCTGCTGAGGGTCATGTAGGAATAGTGAGCTGCCTGTGAGTGTGAGCAGTGCTGCTCTAGATAGAGGCCTAGACTGTGGCCAACACACTGTTCTTCCTCTCTAAGTAGCAAACAGTCTGTTTTAAGCCACCATGGTAGGGCTGCTGGGCTACACACCATCACACAAGAACATCCCCTTGAATTGTTCCTCTGGAACTATATGCCAAAATGAACTCTTTCTTCTAGATGTTGTCTGGTCATAGTGGATTAGCACAGCAGCAGAAAAGTAACCCATAGGCCGGAGCTGCTGAGATGATTCTCTGTGGCTGCGATGGGGACCAGAGTCCAGTGACAATGTGTCATAGATATTGTGGACAGTGTGTTAAGAGGAATCCTCTTATGGAACAATCTTTCAGTGCCCCTTTTCTCTTAGCTTCTCTCTCTTCTGAGCCTGATTCTAAGAGCTCCCATTGATTCCATGAGCCAGCTAATGCATTATGAGTAAGTTTATTTCTGCCCAAGTGAGCTCGAGGTGTTTCCTCCAAGAACACAGATTAGAGTTGTTCAATACAATATACCACACATGTATATGTTTGAATTCCATTCAACGTATTTGTGATGTTCAATACATATTGTCAACATGATAGGATTATGAATCCAACACTCTGTGGGCACAGGTATGAGGGATTTTCTGGATTAGGTTCATTTAAGATAGGAAGACTTACCCTAAATGTGAGAGGCACTACACCACAGGCCAGAGTCCCAGACTTCAAAAAGAGAGAGAAAGTTAGCTGAGCATGAAACTCATCTCTCTTTGCTTCCTAACTGTGGACATAGTGTGTCCGTGCTTGCCTCTCAGTGAGGACTAACTCTTAAACTAAACTCTGATGAAGGAGAATTTTATTTGAGCTGGTGTACATCCAGACACCTGCTCTCACGTGTTTACAGAGAATGGCAGTGAGGGAATCCTGCTTGTATGGTAGTTACTTGGAAGATAGAATGAAAGGTTGACAGAGGGTGAATAACTTGGATTAACATTTCATTTCGTTATTCAGCAGAGGGTATGAAGTGAGTGGACCGCACTGCACCAGGGGCAGTAGACCAGGCATGAGATACTTATCCCAACAGCCCTCTGATTTCACTTTCCTATTGATCTTAGTCTTGTTGCTGTGACCTGCAAGAGCATCTTAGGAAGGAAGGGTTTATTCTGCTCACACAGTTCCAGGAGTTACAGTCCATTACGGCAGGGAAGGCATGGTCCCAGGAACATGAGGGTGCCATGGTATCCATGATCAGGAAGCAGAGAATGATGACCCACACACAGCTTCATTTCTTCTTTTGATTCAGTCTGGGACTCCAGTCCATGGAATAGTGTCACCCACATTTGGGGTGGGTTTTCCCACTTTATTTCACCTAATCTTGAAACTCCCTCACAGACATACCCAGTGATTTGTCTCTTAGGTGATTCCAGATACAGTCAAGTAGCTGTACATATTAATTATCACACTGCCTGATTTAAATCCACTTTAGAGGTTTACAAACTGCTAAAATGAGTGTATTGGTATGAGTATGGATTTAGGATAAATTTTTGGTGGAATTGTGTGTCCAAATTTGCAAAGAAATTTTAGGATAAACTGCATATTATTTATAATGGTTGTTTTTATTTTTCTGTTTATATTCTTGTGCTACAGTTTTTGGGTAGAAGTCTGTACACGGCTTTTTTTGGGGGGGCCACCAATTAGCTCCCAAATCATGACAGGGAGGCTTCTTATTAGTTATGAATGCTTGGCCTAGCTTAGGCACACTTCTAGCTAGCTCTTTGAACTGAACCTGTTTCTCCTTATCTACCTTTTGCCTCTAGGCTTTATACTTTTTCTTCCTGTATAACTTACTTTCCCTGTTTCTATGTCTGACTGGCTGGAGGCTGTCTGACTTCTTGCCTCCAGCATACCCTCATTCTCTCCTCCTTCTTCCCTCTCACTCTTCCTTCTCTTGAGCCTAGCATCTCCTCCTATTTATTATTTCTGCATGCCAGCCCTACCTATCCTTTCTCTGTCTAACTATTGGTCGTTCAGCTCTTTATTAGTACAATCAGGTGCCTTAGGTAGGCAAGGTGGAACACATCTTTACATAATTAAACACACATCCTTACATCATTAAACAAATGTAGCATAAACAAAAGTAACACACCTTTACACAGTTCAAATAATATTCCTCAGCATAAGTAAATGTAACACATCGTTGAACAGTTAAAATAATATTCCACAACAGAAGTCAGAGGACAACTTGTAGGAGTTGGGTCTCTCCTAACATGTGGGTCCTGGGGATCGAACTGATGTCATCAGGCTTGACAGCAGGCACTTTAATCCACTAAGCCATCTACTAGATCTAGTATGGTTTTCATGTTCAGTGAAAACCAAATAAAATAAGGAGAATCCATCACTTTTAACCAATATGGAAAAGAGGTTTTTGGTAAAACAAGTCCTATTTGGAACAGTGGATTTCTGTTCTTTATGCTGTCATGTGGCTTCACATGACTTAACTGGGTTGGATGTTCTATGAATATTCTTTTTTCATATTTTCATGTGTATGTGTGCATCATTGTATGTATGTAGGTGCATGTGGATGTTTGTACATACATGTTGTGGATGCATGAAAACCTGAGGTGTCATCTTCAGGAATGCTGTTCACTTCATTTGGGATAGGATCTCTCATTGGCCTGGAGTTTACCAATCAGAATGGCTGGCCACCAAGGCCCTGGAATTCTCCTGCCTCTGCCTCACCACTGCTGAGATTGCAAGTGTTTGTCCCCATGCTTGTCTTTAGACATAGGTCTTGGGGAAAAAATCTGATCCTCATTTTAGCAAAGGAAGCACTTTACTGAACCACAATCCCAGCTCTGAGTTTGAGCCCTTACTCTTCACAGCTGTAGTTGGGATGACACCATTGCAGATCAGTGTATTCCTCTTGGTGAGTTTACCCTCCCAGTCCATCGTGTTTGATGACTTTCTCTTCCAAAGTGCTCAAGAAGCTTTCAATGTGTCTCTGCTATTTTGTTATACAAGATCAATATGGTGCCACCCTGCTAGCAGGTGGGGACAGAGTGTGTAGGAGCATTCACCTAGTAATTTACCACATGGAAGTGGAGGAACATCTACCAACTTTATCCACATTCTGCTGGAAAAATGCAGCACTCTATCCACATGCAAGGAAGGCTAGGAAATGTGGTCTCTGGCTGGCCCCTCAGCCACAATTTGACTTTGTAGGTGGAAGCATGGACTTTGACCATCTCGCCAATCTGTTTGATACCACATCTCTTCTTAAATATAAAAATTTAATTAATTTTTTTCATTTGTGGTTATGAGTGTGTGCATATATGTGTATGTGTGTGTGTGTGTGTGTGTGTGTGTGTGTGTGTGTGTGTATGTGTGTATGCAAGCACTCATGTATGTGAATATGGGTGTGTACATATCACAGTGGTGTGTAGAGGTCAGAGGTCAGCCTCAGATGTCATTTCATTTTCATTTTTTGAGACAGTCTCTTTGCTGTTTGCTGCTGTGTATACCAGGTTGGCTATCCCATGAACTTCTGGGATTCTCCCACCTTTATTTCCCTTCTCGTGGTAGGAGCACTAGATTTATAAATACATGCTGCCAAACCTTACCATACATGGATTCTGGGGATAAAAACTCAGATTCTCACACTTGCAAAGCAAATGCTTCTACAAGCCACCTCCTTAGCCTGCTGACACACTTTCACTCACCCCAAGGGCTCAGGGATTGGAAAAGCCATTTTCCCCTTGCCAGTCATGACTGTGTAATTTCTTTTCACTGTCATTTCACCATATTTAAATTTTAGAAAGAAGAATCAGAAGGTAGACGGCCTGAGGAGAACTCAAGCAATTAGTCTTTGATGGTGGAGGAATCATTTCAGAGGGGTGAGATTCCTGCTCTTTTCAAACAGTCCCCAGAGAAACTGCCATTCAATTCACCTACTCTGTGTTAGGGAGACTCACCCTCAAGTCTCCAAAGCTGGCCATGTCTGAGGGAATGGAATATAAAAAGCTTGTACTTTATATAGATTTTCAATCAAATGCCAGCCCAGCTGAGCCCTTATTGGCTCTGTAGGTCCTGAAGTAGGGCTGACTTTCGCTTGCAAACATCTAGAGGGGGAGGCTGCCCAGCTTCACTTTCCTGGGAGAGAAGTTGATCTGTATTTCATCCATTTTCCAATGCTGATAGATTCCCTGATTCACTCCCTTGGGCCAGACATACATCTCTAGAGAGGCAGTAAAAATGTCAATAAGCTCTCTCTTTTTACTCTTCTTTCCATGCTGGAGACAGGCTTCCGTTAAATCTTTAACCACTTCTTTTCTTTTCTTTCTTTCTTTCTTTTTTTGACCATATCAAATTTACAGCCACTAGAAAGGGACAGGATCCCAGGTCTATTCACCATGCCCTCTGCAGAGTGCCCTGGACTTGAGTGTCCAGCAACTTCCTATGGTGGTTTCCAGTCAAAACAAAGGGCAGGTACCTAAACTTAGGACCAAGCAAAGCCTCTTCACTGTGTCTGTGGCATACGGGCATCCCAGGAAGAGGAGGGATGTGGTGGCAGTGTGAAACTACCATTGTAACTGCCCTTGATGTGAGGAAAGTTGACCTTAACATTAGAGAACAGCAAGTAGAAGAAGCTGAAATTAAGTTTAAATAGAAGATAACCATAATTAAATTTTTACCAGAGCCAATTGACTAACTTATACATAGGCACTAGAGATTAATATTAGCTAACATTTATTTTCTTTTTTTTTGAGTCATGGTCTCAAGAAACCCAGGCTGTCCTCAAGGTCATGTAGCCAAGGATGACCTTGAATTTCTGATCCTTTTATTTCTACTCCTGAAGTGCTAGGATTACAGACATGTGCCACTATACCTGGTTTATGCAATGTTGGGGCTGGAACCTTTTTTGTCTTGTGGTTTTTAGGCAAGCACTCTACCAGCTGAGCTATACTTACAGTTATGCTGACATTTATCCATTGCTGACCACTTAATAGTCACTGTGTTAACTGACTTACATATTAGCTCACCCATTGGTTTTTTGCTTTTTGGTTTTCTGAGACAGGTTTTCTCTGTGTAGCTCTGACTGCCGGGGAACTCACTCTGAAGATCAGGCTGGCCTCGAACTCAGGGATCCACCTGCATCTGCATCCCAAGTACTGAGATTAAAGGCATGTGCTACCACCACCCTGCTCACATTACCTCCCCTAACACATCCAGTAAACCTGTGAGCTAAGTATTGTGATGTCCACATTTCTCAGCTAGGAAGAAACTACAAAAGAAGATGGATGGCCTCCCCAAGGTCACTCATCATGATTCCAATCCCCAAATCTATCCCTAGGACCTGGCTTCTTCTCCTCCTCCTCCTCCTCCTCCTCCTCCTCCTTCTTCTTCTTTTGTTTTGAGACCAGGCTGGCCTCAGACTCAGAGATCTGCCTGCCTCTGCCTGCCAAGGGCTGGGCTTCTGAGTCATTGTCCCGTGCTGGATGATAGCAAGGGCTCTCAGTGTCTTCACTCTCGGAAACAAGTGCATTTCCAAAGGGCCACAGCATCCTTGCAAAGTAGGGTTTTCCTCCTGCACAGTACACCTGAGGTCCCTGTGGAGAGTGAGTTGAGGGACCACGCTCAGTTCTTCAGACTACAAATTCCATCCAACTCTTAGTTTCATCCGTTAAGAAAATACAAAAACTTTGGTCGCAATCCAGATAAATCTACTAAAAAATTGGATTTTATTTTCAAACTCTTGTACCCATAATCTTATTTTTCCCCACTGTATGACACACTTCAGGGCTAGCATCCTACAGGTGTCAAAGCCAGACAATAGTTCAGAGCCAGTGTATGATCAGGAGATACTGTGAAAAGCCCAGAGAGAGAGGCCTGTCACAGTGGAAGGTGTTTTATAAAGCTGTCTTACAAATCACACCAAGCTGTGGGTGTGCCTGTCCCCTGATGAAATGCTCATCCCCTAGTCACATGGAAAGGGAAGTGTGTCCTCCTCATCCTTGGCCCTCAGATGTGGTGTCTGGGGAGAAGGTCTGAGCAGGAGCTGCTGGTGGACAGCACCAGGAGAGACCATACGGACTGCCACTCCTTCCCCCTTGACAGAATGGCTGAATTTTTATTCAATAAAAACTCATTATTGTGAGCTAGGGAAATAGTGCCATGCTCACTGAACAGCAGGAGGGGTGGAGTGGAGTCCCCAGCACCCATGGCGAGATTGGACATGCTGGTGTGTACCTGTAATCCTATAGTTGGAGAGACGGAGACAGAGTCTTGCTTTCTCTTATTCTCAGAGCTCTAGGATAACAGAGAATTTGTCTCAGAATGTAAAAGGAGATACTTAACAGTGACCTCTGGCTTCCACATGAACACGTATACACATGAATATGCACCCACCCATCGCATGGACATAATACACACAAAATATATTAATGAAACAACACATTCTACCCAAGAAATACATACAATTCCTGTGTTAATAGAAAACTTTAAAAGAAGACTAGAATATTAACTACTTTGACTTGAATGTTATACACTGCATATATCAACAGAATCATCACATGATATCCTGTACAATTGTACAACTAGTAATTAATTTTAAAATTCTGAATTGAGCCATATTCTTTAATTTGGGTTTACATGAGAAAGTGTTTCAAAGGAGAGTTAGCACTAGGTGGGAAGAGCTGTTAGGGTCTTGCTTGGGCTGAGAGGCCTCAGCCTTGTGGGCATGCTGGAGATTTGAGAGACAAATTTCCTCCCCCTTACTTACCTCCTTTGAGATTCTCTACTAGCAGTGGCCAGAAAATGGGTGACAGAAAAGATGTCTCCTGGAGACCTAAGTCAATTTCTTTTCAGCCTGATAGGGGATGATGACCAGACACTAGGTGACCGTCCCAGGAATCTTAGACTTAGACCAAATAAGGTCCTGGAGTAAACAGTGAACGTGCAGTATGGACTGTGGGAGGGAACATGGCAGAATCCATTAGGAGGAACTTCGGGAGGCAGAGGACAATCCTTGTGTCTGTTACTGCCACCTTCTCCCTTAGATGCAGTCCTGGACTGCAGAGAGCCACAGACCATGCAACAGGTTGTCCAGGCCCTCATATGGCTGTGTACAAAGAGACCAAGCTCAGTGCTGCAGCAGACTCTGATAACCCAATTGTGAGCCTTGGTGTGGGGTGAGTGTGCAGGGGAAGGTCCCACAGTTAGTGGTGAACACCAAGGCTCTGTGCGCATGCTTGTCTGTGCTTCCTCAGGGCATGCGGAACGCAAACCACACAAAGGTTCCATTTGTCCCACTTGATTCCTAGTGGTAACATTCCTGGTTGCAGCATGATTGGAAGGGCACCCCAAGAATAGCTGAAGGCATGCAAAGGGCATTTCTTTGACTCTGGTAGGAGAAGATACAGAAGCTGTGTGAAGCAGACAGGAACGTGAAGGACTTTCTGAGAACACATGCAGAAGCATGCATTGTGGGTGACTGCCTGAATAAGCTGTTCTAATGGGGCAGGCAGACTGGATGACTCAAACAATAGACATGTGTTTTTTCACTGCTCTGTTCATTCAAAGTCTGAGATTGAGATTCACTAGGAGCCACTTCCTGGCTTGGAGATGCCTGTTTTTTGTCTGTATCATCGATGGATTAATGGACTTTGTCAGATCCAGCGGGGCAGTGGGAACGATATGGCAGAGTCTCAATGTCAGAACCACAGTAAAAGGCTGATAAAGGATAAACCAGTCAAGAGAATAGAATATCTAGCCTGGGTAGGAACCTAAAATTTCAGTCAACTAGGTCAATCACCTAACTGAGAGACCACTCTAAGAATGCAGGTCACCTTAAGATGAGTTAGACATAGGTGGAATAATTATCCCTTTGATGAGATACCGTACTTTTTCTTTCTAGAATCACTGGCCCTAGCAAATTTAACATGCAGAACCACAGCCACGCAGCTGTGTAAGACTGCCTGTTTTTCTGAATTACTCAGAAAAGAGTGCGGTTGTTTTCTTTTCTTCTTTCTGTTTCTGTTCTAAGGATGCTTTTCCCTAATTTTTTTTTTTTTTTTGTCTAATCCCCCTCATCTGTCTGTCTTGTGTGAGGCTGTCTCTACAAGAGCAGAATGCTCTTAATTGCTGATCTATCTCTTCAGTCCCCAGGTCTGTTTCTTCCCCAAACCTTTGCTGAGCTCTTAACTATATACCTTGTGGATTTACTGGGCTCTGTCTTTATCAACTAATATGCTTTTCCTGGTAGACACAGAGGGGCTGGTTCCCAAGGCAGTACAACTTTTACAATTGTCTCATCCTCCTAATCCAAAACAATGAGATTTTATGTTCAGCTTCCAAGAATGTATTTGCTTACAGCCCACCAGGAGAACCAGTTTAAAATTTTAAATTGTCTTGCTAATGAGACTAAGTACTCCTGGAGATAACCCCCATTTCCCTACTATCACCTGGAAACCTTGAAAGGATTCTCCCAAACTCCAGTACCATCAATGAGGGACTATATACACTAGGTTGGCCTGTGGATGTGTCTGTGGCATTGTCTTAATTAAGTTAATTGATGTGGGAAGACTCAGTCCAGTGTGGGCATCAATCCCAATGCAGGTGCTTCTGACCTGTAAAGGGCAGAGAATTTGAGCTGATCATATTCAGTGAGCGATGTGTACAATCTTTTTTCTGTGCTCTTGAATGTGGATATGATGTGACTACATGAAGTTCCTGCCTTGACTCTGTATAATGATGAATGTAACCTAGACATGTAAGAGCCCTTTTCTCCCCTAAGTTGCTTTTTGTCAGAAATGACACAAGGAGAGAGAGAGAGAGAGAGAGAGAGAGAGAGAGAGAGAGAGAGAGAGAGAGAGAGAGAGAGAAGCTCTAAACTAGATTACTATTTGATGTCAGTGAGAATATAAGCTTAGAAGTGGAAATTTGTGAAGTTCTATGTGACCCAGTCATTCACACATACTCTTATGCATATAACTGAAAGATTTTGAGTTAGAACACCACAGTGGTATTTGCTCATCTGTGTTTATGGTAGTTTGAATGAGAATGCCTCCCATAGGCTCATATGTTTGATACTTTGTCCCAAGTTGGTGGAATTATTTGGGAGGATTAAGAGAAGTGGCATTGTTGGAGGAGGTGTTTCACTAGGGTGGGCTTTGAGATTTTAAAAGCCCAAA